>NW_023643786.1:0-9030 GCF_015228065.2 Penaeus monodon | reverse complement strand
ACAGTGACGACTTTATTTTTCAAACTTCAGTTGTTGAGAAGGATTACCATTGGCCCCCACAGAGAGAAGATTTGGAAATCTGTTCCGCGGTTCAAAGTTTGCGCAGAAAGAGAAAAGGTTTTGTTGAAGAGGGGTTTCAAAGGTTGAAGTACTGCTTTATGTCATTTTGGGTTGCTAAGTACTTGTGGAGTCATCTGTGTGTAAAGACAAGAGATAAACTAAACTCATTTTGGGATACATGTACTAATGCCATCCTGTCAGCTTTGGGTTAATGGACTAAAAAAAAGAAAATTTTTGTGATACACAATTTTTCACACATTAAAAAGGGTGTGGGGGGTTTTTAATATCAAGGGGTTTTGTTAAAACCTATAGTTTTGTATTATATTTTAAAATGAAAAAAAAGGTAATATTGTGTATGATTAAAACCCAGAAAAGTGTAGCATAAGAGAAAAACAAAATTTTTGAAATTCCCCACAATGCGGGGATAGAAAGGGTATGTATGTATTACTTATATCGGGGTTTTATTAATAAAAATGACATCTTTTCAGTTTTGCAAATATATATATAAGAAAAGGCAAACGGGAAAAGGTTCGAGAATCTGGTGTTGTACCATCGGGGATCAAAGTGCTGTGCTTTATAGCAGCAAAAAAAGTCACAGGTACGGTAAGTCAGCAGTCCTCTCTCTCTCTCTCTCTTCTCTCTCTCTCTCTCTCTCTCTCTATCTCTCTCTCTCTCTCTCTCTCTCTCTTCTCTCCACTTCACTTCACTCTCACTCTTTTTCTTTCTTTTTTTCTTTCTTTCTTTCTTCTTTCTTTTCTTTTCCTCATCCTCCTCACTCCTCACTCACCACTCACTCACTCACTCACTCACTCACTCCCAAATCACTCATCACCCCTCACCCACTCCTCACCCCTCATCACTCACTCACTCACTCACTCCTTCCCCCTCCCTCCCTCCTCCCTCCTCCCTCCCCCCCTCCATCCCCCCCTCACTCTCTCCCTATGCACACGCACACGCCCACGACACGCACACGAAACGCACACGCACAAAAGCACAGCACACGCACCGCACAGCACACGCACAAGCACACGCACACACCACACACACACACAACCACACACACACAAACACAAACCCCACCAAAACACACACACACAACCACCACACACACACACCAACCACACATGTTCATACTTGCAAATAAATAATACAAGATGATCCTTATTTTTTTAAAAAGTGATTTTTTCCCTTTTTTTTTTCCGAAAAAAAAAACAGTGTACGACATGACTATACAAAGAAAGGGGGGACTACAAGCGGAAAAAGCCAGAAAGCTTTGGCAGTCAAAAACGGGAAAAGGAATGTACCAGGGATTTACTTTAAATGTTTTCTTTTTTTTTTATGGTCTATACCAGGGATTTATGTTAGAGAGTTTTCATCTTTTTTTTTTTTTATGATCATGTGTTGAAATTCCCGTAAGGGGGGGTAAATGAACATGAAAAGTGAAATGGAATTATCGGCAGGGGAAAGGAGTTTTTCTTTAAATCTATATAAATAAAGTTAAGGAAAATGAAATTTCATTACCCCTTTTTTGATACATATTGTGAAAGTTTGGAAATTGTGTATGGTTTTTTTTTGGGGTAGGAAAAATTTAGATAGCATTAGTTCTCAGATTTAAACCCTTTTGACATGACTGTAAATTCCCCAAAAATACTTAAAATTTTTATATAAATTTTTATAGCAATTTTTCATTTTTTTCAAACATTTTAAAGGGAATTTTTCTACTATTTTTACATGGCATGACATCTTTAAACGTTTGCAACACCCAATCTTAAATTTAACCCGGAATAACCGGGTGGACTGACTATAGATATCACTATTGCAAGGAATGAGATAGATTTGGTTAAACTAACCCTACTACCATAACCTACGTCTCATACAAAAAACAAATACAATTTTTGTACAGAAAGGAAGATAAAAACCAAGACTTGTCATAAGTAGGGTTAAAAGACTGTTTAAGGGTCTCTGCCCCGGAGTGTGACAGATATACCAAGTCACTGTATTCACTTCAGAGAAAAAAGAACAAGCAAGCATACTTTGTTGGGGGAAATGTCTAGCAAAATACACAGAAATAAATTTCTGGTAACTTCTCATTCTTTGGGGTATATCGGGGAAAAAAGTTAATACCATACTTTTTTTCATTTTGATAATTTGATTATTTTTTATAGTATGGAAGAGGTGAAAAAGGGGGAAAGATGGAAAGAAAGAAGGTTAAAAGAGTGAAACAAAAAGTATAATTTTTACATATAGACACACTAATTTTGTTAGAAGTCTCTGCATGAAAAAAAATAATTATTAATTTACAAGATTCAAAAAAGTTAGTTAGTACCAACTGAAGTGGGGGAAAGGGGCATGCCATTAAGTGTGGAATGATGTGGTAGGGGGGGCCATTCCCTTTCTGCCCCTGACTTGCCCCCAGCAGATGATATCAGCATGCTAATACCATTTTGCAGCCGGTCAATAAATTAAAAAAAACACGAGTCTAGAAGGCGGAGCTCCAATAATGCGGATCACTGAGGGTAAAAAATATATAAAACTATATTAAGATACAATTCTTAAAATTGTTGTGTACATACAAACGTATACAATGCTGTTTTTATGGAAATTATGAATGAATTACATTACATTTCAGTTAGTATGAACAGCCCGATATATAGCCGGGTTTGAGGTTTAATATAAAATTAATTGGATTCTGAATTACATTATGACAATTTGTACACGACTGATTACTGATCATTTTTGAATATTATACTACAGTGATTTAAAACAGCTACCCCGGGCTGTTACGGTAAAAGTATAACAAAGTCCCCTCATTATCCTTTAAACCATTTTTTTTAAAACAAAAAAAATAGAAATTTTGGATCAAATTTCCTAAATATGTGGGATTATTCATGCAGCAAAAAATTAATGTAACTTTGTTTTAACAAATTTTTTCGAAGTGTCACGCATTGCAACACGATCCAACTCCTTGTATTTTGCTTACCTCCCAACCCTATCCTGTTATGAATTGCCATACACCTTTTTTTTTTTATCAATTCATTTTTTGCAAGCTCCCGAGGCGCTTGGTCTTTTACACGCTTTTTTTACTGGGTGGGGGGTCTGAAATTGAAGAGTATCTCTTGTCTTTTTTCAACAGTACCCCATAAAACTTTTTCAGTAATTATAAATACATTTCATATTTTTTTTCCAGTTAGTAAGAACCAGAAAACCCTTTACAAAATGTTTCCCCCCAACCAAGAGGTGTTTTTTTGTTTATACTTTTTCCTTTGAGAGTGTACTGATACCTAATGAGGGAGACCTTCAAGTTCAGATTTAAATTTGGGATTTAAAAATGAAAATTTCCCGGCACCCCCGAACCGACACAGCCAGCAGCTAGCAAAGTAAGCCTTCATGCTCCCGGTTCAAAGTAGTCACCTCGGGCGGATCACGTGTTTTTCGCAATCCTCCTAAATTCGAGATACCCTCTCCACTAAATGCCCCTTTGTCCTGCTCCTCTTTTACCTCCTCCAGCCCCGGGAAAAAGGGTATTCTTAAAAGGAACCCTTGGGGGAAATTTTAAAGAATTTTCCAGGGGAAAAATTTTAAATTGGTTTTGGTGTTCTTGGAGTCCAATTCTCCAATTTCGGGGAATCAGCACCACTTGCGGGCCCAAAATACCCTGCTTTGAGCTGTTAATTTTCAGACTGTTTTTCGCCGTGGAATGAGAATCCCCTCGGGGTTGCCAAGCTATTAAAATACACAGAGTAAAAGGTGGGGGGCAGGGTTTTGGTCTCCTGAGTGCAGGGGGCCAAAACGGCCTAACAGGGCTACAACATCAAATCCACCAAGGGGAGAGGGAACCCTACCGCCCCAGAGAGTGAGCGCTACTCCCACCGTGTCTCTTTACCCCGCAGAACAAGGGGCCCTCTTTGTTTCGCTCGCAGTTAAAAAGAAAATGTTCACTGGCAAAAGAAATGGCCAGCACAGTACATTTAAAAAATTTATCTACTTTCATAGTCCATCTCTTTAAATTTTCCTTCCCTTTGCAGAAAAATATTTTATTTTTGTATACGATATTTAAATCAAACTCGTTGGGGAAAATAACGAAGTTATCCCCAAACTCCCCAACAGTGAAAAAACCCTTTTACATTGGGTTTATGTTGTAATTGATGTATCAATTTTAGAAACCCGAAATAGCTTTTAAATTTCCGAGTTTTACCACTTTAAAATCTACGTGGATTTTTTGGGCAGCTTTTTTTTACTATGTAATTCCTTCCCCTTTCTCTTTAGATTTTTTTTTGATGTTTTGTATGATTTTAGAGGGGGAATATCTCTTTTGCATTTTTCTTTTTTGTAATCCACTTTCGGGGAAAGGTCGTGACTTTCCTATGAACATTTTTTTTTTTCTCCAGTAACTTTTTCCGCGATTATTTTGCCCTTTGTCATGCTGGGAGTCCTTTCTGCCTAGAAACCAGCATTGGGTTTTGTTTTAGCGCGACACAAGCACCCCCTTTTGGAAAAAATCCCAGTCGATCTACCCCGGAGGAAAAAAAAAGGGTTCAAAAAAAAAAGAACAAATATTTAAATAAAAAGCTAATTCCTTTAAACGAAGACCCATGATAGTTAACATAAATTTATTTGACAAACTTTATCCCAAACAGCCTAACCCAACCAAAGAGGAGGAAGAAAGAAAGGGATATGGAAAGTAAAGACAACAGAGAAGGAGACCTAAAACAATATAAAAGAAGTAGACACAAGGAAGGTAAAAAGGAATTATTTAAGTTGATAAAGAAAGATGTTAGTTATAAGGGGTGAATAGGAAATATAATAACAAAAAATTTGAAAGAAAAAAAAGGAAAGAGTAAATTAATAAAACTCTAATACATAACGACGGGTAAAAAAAAAGAAGTAAGATATAAATACATTTCCATAATTTTTGTGATCTTTGGGGGAAATTAACTTTTCCATTATTTAGTGCTTTGGGGGATAGATCTTTGTCTCTTTTTTATTTTTATATTATCTCGTGGCTTTATCCTGGGCGTTTTTGACGAACTGCAACGGGGGGTGGCCCCCGTGGTCCAACACGCATGTGGGCGCCCTTTTTTAGTAAAATTCTAATATGTATACATTTTCTATGAGTTAAAATAAAACCAGTACATATAATTATGAGAAAAAGATAGCTAAAGACATAAGATCCTTTTCAATCAAGGAACAAAGATCTCCAAAAAAAATATGGTCGTGAGCACCGGTTGGAGCAACGAAGGGGAAGCCCAAAGTTCCGCCTTTCGAAAAAAGGGTTTCCAAATGACGTTCCCTTCTTGGTTCTGGTCTGGAGTTCAACCGCAGGGAAATTTTCGATACCCTGACGAGCGCTGGGGGACTTCCCCCCCCGGGACTTCGCCCCTCTTCGACCTGAGAGATACAAAGACAAAGCGGGGTGGATAAAAGAATGATCGGGCCCCTTTTGGAAAATATGGCGAGGGGCATCTTATCACGATGGGTAAACCTAGTTGTTTCGATACCATCTGCATTATTAGAAATTTTAAATTTCCGGGTTCTGGACTCACCTGATGAAATTAGTGAACTTTTGGTGACTGATAAACCAGAAAAAATTATTTTTGGGAAAAATACGAAGAGAGCCATTATCAGTATGTGAAAAAAATGCCCTCTTTTACCCGTTTCATGGGGAGGGCGTAAAATAGGAAAAGATTAATGCAGTTTTGGGGAGGATTCCCGTTCACAACCAGCCTTCACAAAAATTTTGCCTGCACCCGGGGTATTTTCTGAGCAAAGGAGCCTCACCGGGGGTACAGACGTTTGGGAAACACCCTGCCACTACGGTACATTTTGGGGCCCCGGGGAGGCTGGGATTTTTAAAACTGATTTGGTTAAAAAAAAAGCCTCCTGTTGAATTTTTGCTTGAAAGATATAACCTTACCTGAAACTTTTAAAAATGGATTTAAAGGTTACAAAAAAAAAAAAATCAAAGAGAAATACTGCCTCTCAAATCATACAAAAACATTTACGAAATCTAAAAGAAATTGGGGAATTATA
The DNA here is from genome assembly GCF_015228065.2 of Penaeus monodon. Taxonomy (NCBI): domain Eukaryota; kingdom Metazoa; phylum Arthropoda; class Malacostraca; order Decapoda; family Penaeidae; genus Penaeus; species Penaeus monodon. The sequence continues at coordinate 2,940 of NW_023643786.1, read as the reverse complement.
GCATAGATAAAGTGCAAGAATGCCACGTAGTTTTACCGTGGTGAATCTAAAAAAATTCAAACGCCGTTTGCTTTTAAGTATTAATTTCATGTATTTTTTATCATTTTTAATCATTTTTGCTTACGCCTTCTTATATTATTTAAATTTAGACATATTTTGCCTAGGAATGTACTCTATTATAAAACATTTCCAGCTCGCAAAAATCATATTTTTATATATCTATAAATTATATATATATTATATAATTATATATAATATTATAATAGAAAGAGAGAGATAGACAGAGGGAGAGGGGGAGAGAAAGAGAGAAATGGAGAGAGAGAGAGAAGGGGGAGAGAGAGAGAGGGGAGAGAGAGAGGATAATATTAAAATATACATTACCCTATCTTATACGTTCAAAGGAAACGAAAAACCCCTTTAAAGTCATAGAAAAAGTAAAAGTTTCCGGGGAACTGCTTTCATTTTTCATAAAATAATATTTATATTATGAACCGGCAAATCAATAAAAACCATAAATACTGAATCAAAAAAAAATAAATAAAATAAAAAGAGCCCAAAGAATAACTTTATTTTCAACACCACACACACACCACACCCCACACACCAACAAATACCATACACAACACACCACCAACACACAACCCCACCACACACACACACACACACCATACAATACACTACCAAAACACACACACACACACAACACACACACACACACACACACACCCCCAACACACACAACACAACACACACACCCCCCCCCCCCCCCCCCCCCCCCCCCCCCCCCCCCAAACAACACAACACAAAACACAAAAAAACACAACAACCACACAAAACAAACCCAAACACACACACACACAAACCCACCACACCCACACACCACACAAAAACACACAAGCCCCCACACACACACGTGGTGTATTTTTGTGTGTGTGTGTGTGTGCATGTGTATTTTATACGTTGTATGTGTGTGTGTGTGGTGTGTGCCCTGTGTGATGTGGGTTTTGTGTGTGGGTGTGTGTGTGTTTGTGTGTGTGTGTGTGTGTGTGGGTGTGTGTGTGTGTGTGTGTGTGTGTGTTTGTGTGGGGGATGTTGTTGTGTGTGTGTGTGTGTGTGTGTTGGGTGTGTGGGTTTGGGGGTGTGTGTGTGGGTGTGTGTGTGTGATATCTATCTGTCTATCCCTCCACACACACCCACACCCAATAATGATAATAATAATAATAATCAAAATGATAATAAAAGTAAAAAATAATAATAAAAAATAATAATAATAAATAATAATAACAATAGAAAAAATTTAAAAATAATAATATGATAATAATAATAATAAAAATAAGATAATAATAAAATTTAAAAATAATAATAATAATAATGATAAAAAAATAATGATAATAAATGTAAAACTCTACTACTACACTACTACTATAATAATAATAATCTCCATGGAACAGTAAAAACAAGTTATAATAGTAACAATAACATTAAGTAAGTTGAAAAAAATAAGGGTAAAAACTAATGATAGCTACTACTACTGGCATTTTTAAATACGCTGCTATTACTGCTATTAAAATAATTATGATAAAATAAGAGTAACAAAAAAAAAATGAAATGGGAAGATAAAAGATAGTAATGATAATGATAATAATAATAACACCAACAACAAAACAACAAAAAAAACAACAACAATAATAACAACGATAATAATGATAATAATAATGATAATAAAAAATAATAATATAAAAACAACAAAAATGATAATAATAAAGTAAATAATAATAATAATAATAATAATAACAAAAAATAATGATAAAAATAATAATAATAACAACAACAACAAAACACAAAAACAATAAAAATAATAATAATAAAATGATAATAATAAAAATAATAAAAATAATAATAATGATAATAATAACAATAAGATATAATACCTTATATATACATAAATAAAAATGATAATAACAAGATAAAAATAGTAATGATAGTAAAGGTATAAAAGAAATCATAAAAAAGTAAGTTTTTCAAAGAAAATAAAAGTAATAAAAAATGGGGGATAACAGTGCAAGATAATTAGAAAAAAAAGGGGTGAGCGCAAAAAACGATACAAATTTAAAGTGGGGAAGTAGTTAACAAAAAGATAATAAAATAATAATGAAATAATAAAAAAGCACTGAAAGGGAAAAGGGTTTCCCGAAACTTTATGAACCAACCGAGCAGGATCAGCCGTTGTTTATCACTTAAAAAAAGAAATACGATGAAAAACGAAAAAAAGTTTAAACCAGCTTTATGACTTCAGCAATAGAACAGTGTTTTATTATGAAAAAACCCATGAAAAACATCAAATCTTTTTAGGCGCAGGCATCCGGTTTCCCGTGCTAGAAGATCAGCTTTAAAAAACTACCCCCTTTTGGCTTTCTGTTACAAAAAAATGCTGTGCGCTCTATGTTTTTCGGGAAACGTCAATTTTTCCCTACATGAACGGTCATATGTTTATCTATCGATCATCTATCTATCATTAATACTCTACCGATAATATCAAAAATATATTAACATTAAAGGAAATGTTTATAATATATATAATATTAATATTTTAAATATATATTATTAATATATATATATATATATACAACATATACTATACATAACACACAAAAAAAATACTACATAATAAAATACATAATATATGATAGATAGACAGATAAAAAGCAGAAATATTTAAAAAGTTGTTGAGGGGAAACGTTGCGAAAATCGCAGAAGATCAAAATTAACAACACCCTTTTTGCTTCCGTTTACGACAGAGCAAATGCTATCGTATGAATTTTACAAAAAAAAATTTTTCGGACTACTTACACATAGACATCGTGAAAAATGTGAACAAACACATTTTAAAATACATACAAATTTTAAATATTTTATATATAATATATATTATTATATATA
>NW_023643785.1:0-2500 GCF_015228065.2 Penaeus monodon | reverse complement strand
AATGTTATCATATATGTTATTGTTATTATTGTTGCTTTTATTATTTTGTTGTTTTATTGTCGTCATTAATATCGTTGTAAACATCTATCACTATAACCATCTTCATATTATCATTATCAATATTGCTATATTTGTTCCTGTCATACTGTTACTATCATTATCATCATCAATGTCACATGTATAATCTTCATTGATATCAAACACCATCATCATCATCTACATTGTTATCAAATTCATCATCATCACCATCATCACCTTCAATGTTGTTACCATCATCAACACCTTCACTGTTATCACCATCATCATCATCTTCAATGTTATCACCATCATCATCACATCATCATCATCTTCCATGTTAACACCATCATCACCATCATCTTCATCTTCAGTGTTATCACCATCATCATCACCATCACCAATTAAGTTACGCCGATATTCTTTGTGGCGCTTCAGTTGGAAAACGACGCTCGTGGCTGGAAGACCGCCAGGGAGGGAGGTGGCAAGGTGCCAGTTGGTGTATTTTGTTGCTTTTCTTCCAGATACGAGAGATGTAATGCAATGTAATAATGCATGTAACTTGTCCATTCGTTACTAAGAACAGTGTTGCATGTCTATATACATAAAACACACGCACGCGCGCGCGCACACACACACACACACACACACACACACACACAACAACCCAAAACCCCCACACACACACACACACACACACACACACACACACACACACACACACACTCCCGCTCACGCATACTTATACAGTGCGTCTATGGGCAGGTAAGTGCAATATCCATACAATATTCTTTAGAATTCGACCGAGAGAGGCAGTGACGTCTAAACAAAGTAATAAGATTTGGAAATAAAATGAGTAATGATAGAAATTGCTGTTTAGAGAGATTACAGTATTACTGATGATTCCGTTCTATATGAACAGTATATGCCCTACGATATCGTCAGGTGGAGACATCAGATACTTTTTGTGTGTGTGTATGTGTGTGTATTTTGTCATGTGAATTCAAAGATGAGGAATTTTCAAAATGTCGTGTGTTTTTTTTCTTTTCTTTTTCTTTAATTTTGCTACCTGTCACTTTTAGAGAGAGTCAAATCCTTAAGAGATGTGGAAAACCAAATCTCCTTCTGAATGGAAAATACCGCCGGGTCTTGCCTTACAAAATTCATATTGGTGGTCAAAGAGAGGAATCCGAGGCATCCCTTTGGGACTCCTGGAAGTATGAGCTCAAGTGAAGTAGGGTTCACTAGTCCACGTGCAGAAACATAAAAGAAAAGGGAGGGATTTGAAACAGAAGCCACAGCTGAAGTAGGAACAGCAGAGACATCCAGTGGTGGGGAAGAGGGAGGCAAGTGACCAGTGGGAGCGACCTTTGAGATATTGAAGGTTACTTTGTAATCAGAAAGGGAGTATAGGTAATCGGACTGCTTTAAAAAAAACAGTCTTAAATGACAAACACTAATAATTTAGATACAATGGCATTTGATACAGTAGGACACTGACAGTGATGAATAATATTTGTGTTGTGCATATGTATCTCGCTTCCTCTCTCTCTTTCATATATATGTGTGTGAGTTTGTGTGTATGTGTGTGTGTGTGGTGTGTGTGTGGTGTGTGTGTGTGTGTGTGTGTGTGGTGTGTGGTGTGTGTGTGTGTGTGTGTGTGTGTGTGTGTGTGTTTGTGTGTGTGGTGTGTGTGTGTGGTGTGTGTGTGTGTGTGTGTGTGGTGTGTGTGTACATGTATGTAGATATGTATGTATTCTGTATGTATACATGTATGTATGTAAATATGCGTACATACATACACATACATACATATATATATATATATAGATAATATATATATATATAATAGATATATTTATATATAATATTATATATAGATATATATATCAATAATATATAATATATAAATATATATAAAATATAATATATAAATATATATATATTATATAATATATATATATGATTATGGTAGTAGTACGCATATTACATACATACATGTTACATACAAGAATACATACATATATAATACATGTAACACACACACACACACACACAACACACACACACACACACACACACACACCACACACACAACACACACACACACACCACACAACACACACACCACACACACAAACACACACACACACACACACACACACACACAACACACACACACACCACACAACACAACACACACACATACACACAAACTCACACAATAATAGAAGAGAGAGAGGAACAGATAATTGCACACACAAAATATACTTCATCACTGTCAGGCCTACGTATCAAATCCATTGATCTAAATTATTAGTGTTGTCATTAAGACGTTTTTAAAGCAGTCGATACCTATACTCTCGAACAAATACTTCAATCTAATCGTCATGGATGCTCTTTCACCATGGATTCTTGTGTTCCTATTCAGACTGTGGCTTGTTTAAATCCCATCCTTTTCTAGTTCTGCAGTCTAGTGCCCCCC
>NW_023643783.1:0-9033 GCF_015228065.2 Penaeus monodon | reverse complement strand
TCTAATAAAACCATAAAAATTGTGGCAATGAACACGCATTTTATCATGCTAAAACTGATGGAAACATTACACTGTAAAAATTAAAAAAAAGCTCACAAGGAAAAGCACTTAAGTGCCAATTTACAAGTTTTAGTTCAAAAATAGTTTAAAATTTTCAGTTTCTGGAACCATACAAATGGCCAGGTGCTCTATTTTAAAATTTTAAAAAATTTTTGAAAGAAATTGCAAAATAAAATAATTTCGTTAAAAATAAAAAACACAAACCCTGAATTTAATTTTTTTGTTTGTTTGTTTGTTTTATCTGATTCCCTGGTTTTTCCCCATTTTTAGCTTCACATCTGAAAAACATTCTAAAAACCTACGGGTCTTTCCCCACCTTTAAACAAAAATGGGGGGACCCACAAACCCTTTAAAAAAAAAGAAAAAAGCTACCCTTCATAACAGTGTTTTTTCGTACCCACTGTATTCTGACAGGGCAAAAGGTGGCCATAAAAGATCACAAAAGTGTTATCTCTCACCCACATAAAAGGGGATGGTACTCAAAAGACATAAAGGAGATACAGGTTTGTGTTGATACAATATATGGAAAAAAAAAAGGGTAGAACTAGTGGCATTTGTGTGTGTGTGTGTGTGGTGTGTGTTGTGTGTGTGTGTTGTTTTGGTGTGTTGGTGTGTGTTTTGGGTGTGTGTGTGTGGTGTGTTTGGGGAAGTGTTTTGGGGTGTGTGTGTTGTTTTTGGGTGTGTTGTTGGTGTGTGTGTGTGTGTTGGGGTGTGGTGTGTGTTGGTGTGTGGGTGTGTTGTGTGTGAATATCATACAAAAAAAATACATACATACAAAAATACATAAATATGTATGTAATATAGAGTATGTTCCCAAAAACATATTTAAACCAAAAAATCAATGCCCAAAATGAAAAAAAGCTCACCTCCAAAAATAAATGAATATTAAAATAAAAAAAACGCACCACTAGCCCCATTTTAAAAACAAAGATAAAATCCCCTTCTGCTATCTGCAAAAAACACACACACACACAAAACACACACACACACACACCCACACCACACACACACAACCCACACACACACACACACAAAAAATCTAATTTCTAGACCAGAATACTCCCACCCTGACATGCACACGGACATACACTGGTTTCTTAACTTGATTTTTTATATCAGTTTTTCTGGTTTATTTTAAACTTACAAAACTTATTCCTTTTTTTAAAATCCTTGTGAAAAAAAAGAAAATTACTAAAATACGAAAAAAATAAAAAATCCAATAAATTTACAATGTACAATGTTGATATTCAAGAGAAAAAAAATGACTTTTAGTTATACTATTAATAATCTTTATCGGGGCAAATCTTACTAAAAAAAAAAACAGAATTTTTAAAAACAAAGCAAAAACAAAATATATTATCAAAAAATAAGACAATAATGCGTCCCCCCTTGTAACCCCTGTTCACCTAACATTTTTCTTAGTCATTCATTTTCCAAAGCGGGAAAATATATCAACTAAACCTTACCAAAAAGAAGACTATAAAAGGTTTTTTAAAGATTTTTAAACCCAAAAGTTTCCAACTGGAAAAATTTGACTTATTTTGTCTGACTCAATAGTTTTTATTCAAATTTTAAAAAAAAGGGGGAAAATTCCTGATTTTATTATTACTTTTTTTTGAGGGGGGGTAATTAAATCGCAGAGGGGAAAATTTTCCAAACTACGTTTTATTCATCTCTTTTTTGGCCCTGCTCTCCTTTTCAGGGAAGTACTTTACGCAAAAAATCCCCCCCCTTGTTGAATATTTTTTCTATCCTATTAAAAAAAGAAAATTCCCCCTAGACGCCCCTAAAAATCAATGGCATATGAAAAATCCAGACCCTTTTTCCTTGTCCCCGAAAAGGAAAAACCATGTGGAATCCACCCCCAAGTCACATCTCACACTTGTTTTCATTCCCACGTCCGCATGCTGCTTCTTTTTTAGCAAGGTGAAATGCCTCAAATGTCAACTGAAACATGTCGTGTAAAATTGCACTTGTGTCCCTTTCCCCTTAATAGTAACCAAAGTGCTCTTAGGTAGTTTATGAAGAATAAGGGCATAAGATATACTTTGCGACGTATGGGCTCCCTTTTAATTTGTGTTTTTAGTGAGTGAATTATTTCAGAAAAAAACCTTTTATCAAAAGAAAAACAAAATAAAATTTTTCCAAAAACCCCTTTGTTTTGAAAGGGTAAAATTTAAGATGTTTTTGGAGCAAAAGAACAAAAAATAATTTTCTGCAAAAAATACAGGTGCAGTCAACGAATGTGAAACTTTTTTCACAAATTCTTTCAAATGCACAAATATCTGTAAATCCCGGACCTAATCAGTTGTAAAAGTAAACCCGGGTTCACAACAACAAAAGATACCAACCTTACCTATTCCAAACTAAAATACAAAACTAAACATCTCAAACTGCAAAAGGTGGTTTTATTTTGCTCCATCTTACCCCTAAATGACATGAAACTTATGATCTTGTGTAAATACTCTAAAAAAATAATAACAATGAAAATAAAAAAAAATAAAAGAGAAGGCAAAAAAATTTACTAAAAAAAAGTATGTCTTTCACCCCTTTCACTCTAGAAGAGAAACCCAACACCCTTCTTCCCCTCCAGCCCCCTAGCAAAGGGGTTTGTACTTACTCGTCATAATCAAAATTGGTCACTAGAATGGGAAAAGGCTCCACTTTATACCAAAAATCAAATATAAAGTAGGGATCAACTCCAACTACTCAAATTGACCTGGAAAGAAAAAGTCTCAAACACACAGTAAATCTTGTATGACGAGTAAACTTATTTTCCCTTTAAATTTTATCCATCATTTTTACAAAATAATACAAAAGGTGCAAGAAAAACAAAAATCAATCACACCCCTTTTGTACAAAATTGTTTTATTTAGTAAAAACCATTTATACATTAAAAAATTTACACATTTTCCCCCTACAAACAAACCCCATACATAATTTTTGTGTGTGTGGTGTGCGTGTGCTGTGTGTGTGGTGTGTGTGGGGTGTGTGTGTGTGGTGTGTGTGTGGGGTGTTGGTGGGGTTTTGGGGTGTGTGTGTGTGTGTGGGGGTGTGGTGTGTATGTATGTTGTTGTATTTGTTGTATGTTTGTATGTTGAAAGAATGAATAATGAATGAATGAATGAATGAATGGGAAGAAAGAATTAAAGAATGAAAGAATGTATGTATTTAGTATTATAATATTAATTTTATTATATATCATATACTATATATATTTATATATAACATATTTAAAACATATAATATAATAATATATTATATTAAAAATTATTTTAATATATTAATTCATATATTATATTTAAAATAAATTACATATTTTTAAAATAAGTACATATTATATATTATATATATATATAATATAAATTAATTTATAATATTATAAATTATATATATATAAAATAAATATATATATATATATATTTATATATATATTTATATAATTTATATATTATAATATATAATATATATTTATAATATATTTTATAAAAAAAATTTTTTTAAATTTTTATTTTAAAATAAATTTATATTATATATTTTTTTTTTTTTTTTTTTTTTTTTTTTTTTTAAAAAAAAAAAAAAAAAAAAAAATAAATATAATATATATAACATATTATATATATTATATATTTTAAATATATATTATTATATATATATATTAATATATATTATATATATATATATAATAATTATATCTATAGATAATATATATATAAAATTCATGTTATTTAATATTTAAATTTATTTTATTTTATAAATTTATATATATATATATAATTTTAATATATATATATTATAAAATATATAAATATATATAAATTTATATAAATTTATTAATAAAATATATATAATATATATATATTATTTTTATTAATAAAATATAAATATATACATTTTATAATATATATAAAATTATAATATATATATATAATATATATATATATATATTTTATTTTTTATAATTATTATTTTAAATTATATATAAATATAATTATATGTATATATATATAATTTTATAATATTTTTAAAAAATTTCCCCTAATACATACAATATTCATTCATTAATTAATTTTTCTTCATTTTTTTTCTTCTTCATTCATTCTTTCCTCTACATCTCAAAAACCCTCTCTCTCCCACACCCCCCCCCCCCACACAACCAAACCCCCCCCCCCACCCCCCCCCCCCCCCCACCCCCCCCGCCCACCCCTTTGTTGTGGGTTGTTTGTGGTTGTGTAAATTTTTTTTTTCCCCCAAAAAAAATTTTGGAAAAAAAAGGGGTGGTTGTTTTTGTTTTCTTCTCCTATTGTATTTTTTTAAAAAAATGAGGGGTCTTTTGGTGTTTCCCTCTGTCATCGAGTTTACTTTTTGTGTTGGGAAAAATTTTTTTCCCCGGTCAATTTGGGTTTTGGGGTTTTGTCCTCTTTTTTATTGTTTTTTTTTGGTAAGAGGGGCCGTGCCAGTCAGTGCCTTTGATTAGAGAGAAGTTCCCCTGCTGCCGGGGGGAGGGGGGTGTTGGGCTTCTCTTTAAGTAAAAGGGTGTGTTTTTTTTGTCTGTTTTTTTGCTTTTCTTTTTTTAATTTTTTATTTTCTATTGTTTTATTTTTTAGAGTGTTTCCGTCAAAATTTTTCAGTGTCTTTTTTTGTGAAAAGGGGGTCCCACTCCCCCTTTTGCGATGAGTGTTTAGTTTGTTTTTTTTGGTGGTAGGGTTGTTCATTTGTTTTGGGAAACCCTGGTTCTTTTCAACTTTTTGGTCCTGGGTTACAGTATTTGTGAATTTGGTTTGTGTGATTTCTCCCATTCTTTTGACTGCCCCTGATATTTTGCGCTAAAATTTTTCTTGTTCATTTGCTCCGAACTCTTTAAATTGCCTTTTCGCGAAGGGGTTTGGTTTTTTATTTTGTTTTTTGAAGAAGGTGGTTTTTGAAGAATTTAAATCAAAAAAAAAAAGAAGGACCCCTGTCCCCGTTTTCTTTGCCCTTATGTCGCACAAAAAAACCCAAGGCCCCTTGGTTAGCTTGGGGAAGGCAAAAAGTGCCTTCACACGCAGTTGAAGCTTGATCTTTTGGGCACTTTCCCTTTGCAAGAAGAACGGGGCAGTGCGGATGTGGGAAGAAAGCAAGGTGGATGGATTTTGGTGGGGATTCCAAAAACAGGGTTTTTGTCCTTTACGAGGGAAAAGGAAATGGTTTGGTTTTACTATCCCATATGATTTTGAGGTGCTGTTGGGGAAATTTTCTTTGTTTTAATAGGAAAAAAATTATTTCAAACAAGGGTGTGTTTTTAGTCAGTAAAGATTCCCAAAAAAGGGAGAGCGGGACCAAAGAGAGGAAGTAATATGCGTTTTTATGGAAATTTCTCTTATGCGATTAATATATCCCACCCCTCAAAAAATATAATAAAATTAAAGGAACTTACCCTTTTTTAACATTTGAAGAAAAAAGCATTATTGGGGTCAGAAAGATGAAAGTCAAGTTCACCCTTTTTGGGGAAAACTTGTGTTTAAGAATCTTAAAAATCCTTTTACTAGTTTCATATTTTGGAAGGTTTATTTGAAAATTTTTACCTGTTTGGGAAAAGGAATGTAAGAAAGTGTTAATGAACAGGTGTTACAAGGGGTGACGCTTATTTTCTTTTTTATGCATAATATAATTTTTAGTTCTTGCATTTGTTTTAATAATTCGTTTTTCTTTTTTTAGAAATTTTATGACGAAAAATGACTTATTAAAATAGTAAACTAAAAAGCATTTTTTTCATCTTAAATATAAACATTGAACATTAAATTGTTGGGATTAATTATTTTTTTCGTTTTATAGAAATTTACTTTTTTTACAAAAGGTTTTTTAAATAAGGAATAATTTTTTGTAGTTAAACAAAACCAGAAAATTGATATAAAAAATCAATTTAAGAAACCAGTGTAGCCCGGGCAGTCAGGGTGTGAGTTTTTGGGTTAGAAATTAGTTTTTTGTGTGTGTGTGGTGTGTGTGTGTGTGTGTGTGTTTGTGTTTAGTGTTTGTGTGTGTGTGGTGGGTGTGTGTGTGTTTTTGCAGATAGCAGAAGGGGTTTTATCTTTTTTTAATATGGACAGTGGGGCTGTTTATTTTTTGAATATTATTTTTTTTTTGGGGGTAGATGCATTTTTTTTTTGGGTCTTTGATTTTTTGGTATTAAGTATTTTTTGGTAAAACATCATATTTTCATACATTTATGTATGATTGTATGATGTATTATGTATGAAATAACCACACACACACACACACACACACCCACCAAACACACACAAAAACCAACACAACACACACCCACACACACACCACAACACACCCCACACTTCACACACAAACACACACACCACCCACCCAACACAACAACACACCAACAACACACACAACACACACACACACACAACACACACAAACCCATGTGTCTATCATTTTTTTTTTCTCCTTTAATTGATAAACCAAAAAACCCTGTATCTCCTTTATTTTTTGAGTCCCACATCCCCCTTTTCATGGGGGGGATAACACTGTCGGGTTTTTTTGGATGGCCATCCTTGCTGTTTCCCTGATGAATACGGGGACGAAAGGGCCCACTGTATAAAGGGATAGCTTTTTTCTTTTTCTTTAAGTTGTTAGTGGGTCCCACATTTTTGTTTACAGGTGGAAGACCCTAGGTTTCAGAATTTTTTAGAGTAAAGCTAGAAATGGGAAAATAAGGGAAAATACTAGATAAAACAAAAAAAAAACAAAATATGAATTGGGGTTTCAGTGTATTATTTTTAACAAAAGATTTATTATGCTTTGAAATTTTTTAAAAAATTTTAAAAAAATTTATATGAGGCACCTGGCCATTTGTACTGGTTCCAGAAAGCTGAAATTTTAATTTTTTTGAAGCAAAAGCTTGTTCGGGCCAGCTTCATAGTAGCTTGCCTCTGTGATGCTTTTTTTTAATTTTACGGTACATGCTAAAACATCATTTTTCATGAAAATGCGTGTTCATTTGCACAATGCATTTTTATTAGATTACGGGGCCCAGGTTGTTATCGTTCTGGAAGCAAAAGTTGAAGAAAAGGAATAAGGGGAAAAAATTTTTATGTGGTTTTTGGGGTGTGTCTGTGTGTGTGCGTGCATTCGTGCATGTGGTGGGTGTGTCATGGTGGCGCATGTGTGTGCGTAATGACGTGAAATGATGTTTGTGTGTAATTTAGTTATTTCAAGTTAGTAAGTGTGCTTTTTGTGAGTTGAGTGAGGGAGTGAGAGTGAAAGAGAATAGACAATGAGAGAGAGGGTGAGGGAGAGAGAGTTTGTGAGAAGAGGGAAAAAGGAAAAAGGAAAAGGAAAAAAGTGTGAGTGTGAATGTGAGTGAGGGGGGGGTGAGTGTGAGAGTGGGTGGGTGAGTGGTGTGAGGTAATTTAATTGAATTTTGTGAGAGTGAGGAGTGGTGAGTGTGAATGTAGTGAGAGGATGAGTGAGTGAGGAGTGAAGTGAGTGTGAAGTGAGTGAGAGGAGTGTGGTGAGGAGTGAGTGAGTGGTGGGGGAGTGAGTAGTGAGGTGTGATGAGAGAAAGAAAAAGAAAAAGAAAGAAAGAAAGAAGGAAAAAAAGAAAAAAAGAAAGAGAAAGAGAGAGTGTGAGTGTGAATGTGAGTGAGTAAAGGGGGAGAGAAAAAAAAAAAAAAAAAAAAGAAAAAGAGTGGGGCGGAGGGGGAGAGAGCGAGAGCAGCGAAAAGAGAGGGGCGAGCGAGAGAGAGAGAAGCGAGAGAGAGCGAGAGAGAAGAGAGAGGAGAAGGAGAAGAGAGTGAGAGAGGAGAGAGAGCGAGAGAGAGAGAGAGCGAGGGAGAGAGAGAGAGGCGAGGGAGAGAGAGAGGGGGAGACGAGGGGAGAGAGAGAGAGAGGAAGAGAGGAGAGAGAGAGGAGGAGAAGGGAAAGGGGGAAGAGAGAGAGGGCGAGAGAGCGAGAGAGAGAGGAGGAGCGAGAGGAGAGAGAGGGGAGAAGAAACGAGAGAGAAGAGAGAGAGAGAGAGAGAGAGAGAGCGAAAAAGAGAGGGGCGAGAGAGAGAGAGAGATGGGGGGAGGAGGGGGACGAGGGAGAGAGAGGTAGGAGGAGAAGGGAGGGGAGAGGAGTGAGAGGAGGAGAGAGAGGAGAGAGAGGAGAGGGGAGAGAGGGGAAGGGGAGGGGAGAGGACGAGAGAGAGAGCGAGAGAGAGAGGGGGGAGAGGAGGAGGAGGAGGGGAGAGAGAGAGAGGGAGGAGGGAGAGGCAAACAAAAAGCGAGAGGGGGGAGAGGAGCCGGGGGAGAGAGAGCGGAAGGAAACGAGGGAGAGCGAGAGAGGAGAGGGGCGAGAGAGGGGGGGGAGGAGCGAGGGAGAGGAGAGAGAGAGGAGGGGGGAGAGAAGAGGAGAGAAAGGAGGAGAAGGAGGGAGGCGAGAGGAGGGAGAGGCGGGGGAAGGGAGGAGGGGGGGGGGGGGGGGGGGGGGGGGGGGGGGGAGGGGGGGGGGAAGGGGGGGGGGGGGGGGGGGGGGGGGGGAGAGAGGAGGAGAGGGAGGGAGGGGGGGGGAACAAAGGGGGAAAGGAGATATGAGAGGGGGGAAAAAAAAAAGTGGAACAAAAAAAATTTTTTTGGGGGGGGGGGAAAAGCGAAGGGGGGGGAAAAGGGGAAAAAAAAGGAGGAAAGGAGGAAAGGAAGGGCTAGGGGAAAAGTGGCAAAGGGGGGGGGGGTTTTGGGGGGGGGGGGGGGGGGGGGGGGGGGAAAAATGGCCCCCGGGGGGGGAGAAAAAAATTTTTGGTGTATTTTTTGTTTTTTAAAAAAATGGGGTTTTTTTTTTGGGGTTTTTTTTTTTTAAAAAATTTTTAAAAAAAAAAAAAAAACCCTTTTTTTTTTTTTTTTGATGGGGGGGGTTTTTTATTGTGTTTAAAAAAATTATATTTTGGGTTTCAATTCTGTGGGGGGGGGGGGTTTTTTTTTCCTGCCCTTTTTTTTT
>NW_023643782.1:0-5000 GCF_015228065.2 Penaeus monodon | reverse complement strand
AAGTTCTCCCTGGTCCAAGATGGAATGAACGGGGGTGGGTGCACTATCCCCTCTCTATAGTCTTGGTGACCACGAAGCCATTTTGACTCATCCCTCCCTGGTGACCCCTCCAGTAGGGTATCTCTCTGGTCCAGCTCACCGATTTGGGACCGAAACCCCCCCCCCACCGGGGCAAGGGGGCTCCCATTGGGGGGGTCCCCCAGAACGAGAAAACATCTCCCCCCCCCAACCCCGGCTATACCCCCATAGGCAGGGGCCCAAAAAAGGCTGAATTGTGCAGGGCCCGTGCCCGAAAGGCGTCTTTCCCCGGTAAAGAGAAAAAAACACACAGACAAAACCTGAAGTGAGAAAAAAAGGTCTCGACCTCACAAGGACCCATGGATAGCCTGAAAAAAAAGCCCAAAACTAGATGAAAAAATTCCCTCAACCACGAGGACTTCACAAGGTTTTTTCAGACCCCAAATTTTAAAAGACTCTGAATCGAATATAAATACATCCAGAGAATTTCCCCCAAAGTAATCATGGCACACAATCTAAGCATACTGCAGTTAAACATCTCGGTTAAAACAAAGAATACCAACTTCACGCAATGTGCGATCAAGGAACATGACATTATCATGCCCAGGAGAGTGTTGCTTCTCAGGATATCAGTCTTCATGCTGCCAAGCAACAGCTGGCAAAAGAGCTTGATCACCTGGTCAGAGAAAAACCTTGCCATATAACCATGAACCACATTGGAGAGGATGTTGAATCTTTGCCGTAATTCATCCTGGCTGGGAGGCCCTCAAGGTGTCAAATGTGTACAGCAAGCCATGCTGTAGGAGCTTAGACATCAGCCAGGCTTGCTACTGCCAGCACAAAACCGAGTGATCAAAGGGAAATTCAATGCCACACCCATCGGCACCTGAAGGGCAGGATGCAGCAGGCTATCACATAGCCAATGTGCTGAGACATCCCCAAGATCACTTTCAACACCCAAGAGCAAACATGTCAGAGGGGGTCCTAGACCACCTTGGTCACTGTGAGTCAATGAGATCACAAGTGCCATTATGTCACTGTTACTACCCTCGTGGAGCTGGCCAGCCCAATGCCACAGGCAAATCAATGGAAAACAGGGCCCATGGAAGCTTTAAGAATGTCTCAGCCCACTGTTTAATGCAAGAAGCAGGACTGATCAAGCCATAAATCAAGCAGCTTCACAAATATACCTAAAACCCAGCCAGGAATTTAAAGGGCCTGGACTTTAGGAGATTAAGGAAGAACACAGAATGAAATGTCAGAGAAAACAATTCCGAAGGCAAAGAACCCTGACAATCTACCCCTCCTAAGGGAAGCAGTCAGGGATGCCAAGGAATCTGCCATAAGAGTTCAGCAGGAAAATGTGGCTGGACATGTGGAGTCCTTGACCGACGAACCATCCTTATGGAGTTGTGGCAACGGGTCAGGCGATCTACTAGCCACTCAGACCCGAGGTGCACGACTCTCAATCAGAAGCAAACAGACTGGTGCAGGAGTTCTCTGCGAGAAAAAACAGCAACAGTCTGCCAGCCAAACTGAGGGCTTGCAACCAGGCAGACTTGCCCATATCAGAGAAAGGGCGGCTGAACTTGATAATTGAAATGTTATCATTTCTCTGAGGGAACTAAACTAAGAAAACAGTTTTTGCTCAGCCCTGGGTTCTGAGGGACTTGTACCCCTTTTTCTCACCTGGGACGGAAGGGAGCTTGCACCCTGCAAACTCACAATAAGTCCGGGAAATTTCCCACTCTACCCAGAGTTGGAAGAGGGCTATCTTTGTTTCCACCCCCAAATCAAAGGGGCCAGGGAAATACCCCCCCCCATTTCCCCCTATCAGCTTGCGGGCAAGAGGGCCGAGAGAAGGTACAAACCGACTCCAATAAAAAGGGCCCTCACAGAACACTTCCAGGGGTTTTACAAGGGGCCTGAGAAACAGCACACAGTAGGCATGTCTTAAGCCCAACAGCACGTCACATCGTGGTAGTATTCCTGCCTGGAGAAGGCTTTTAAATTTAGCAAGCCTTTTGCTAATTAAAAGGAAAAAATTTTGGTTTGGATAGGTGACTATTTCAGGAACAGAACACCCAAAAGTCAGATTCCAAGGTCCCCTACACAGCACATGCCACTAGAAAAGGGAACACCTCAGTCCTCAGTCCAGCTTTTCAAACCCTAATTCCGCACCTCAAATACAGCTCACAGTGGGGGCAAGATCTTTCCCTATGCAGACGATTTACAGTCATTTCCCCTGGACCACATGGCCTAAATGAGCCCAGCACGTCGGACCTTTTATTAAGGAGTGCGTAGGACAGGATTTAAAATCTCTGCAGCCCCCAAAACCAAAGCCAGGCTCAGAGACAAAAAAATTCAATACACAAGTCTGAGAAACCAGGGAATGGTCCGGTCTTCAAAACCCTTTGGGGAATGATTGACCCTCACCAGATGGTATCAGAGCTACGGCGAGCCACTGTCACCCCAAACAATCAATATAATTCCCGAAGTCTTCTTTACAATCAGACTAGGTTACCCTTGGCATGGCTGATCATAGAGACAATTTACCCGAAGACAAGGTTTCAGCCCAACGCCACGTTGGGCATTTTTAAGAATTGTGGCCACAATTTCGGACAAAGGGCCATCCCCAGCACTGCGGTGCTGGTAATGAGATTATGACACGGTGGCAGGAGTGCCTCTGCAATCCGCCACGGAAAGATAGATTAGGAACAAAATGAAGCCAGAACTTTAGGAATGAATGAACGAGATCAGCCCCCCCCGCTCCTCCAGCGAACAAAACAAACAGCCAGCAAAAAAGGGATGCCCCGGCTTAGCCCAAAGGGGGGCCTACGGCTGCCTGTTTATCCCCGACTTCACCCCAGCACCCAGCCACCCCAAAAAACATCCGCAAGAGATAAACATAGTCCAAAAAAGCAGATGCCCAAACCCTCATCTACTATATGGTGACCAACGGAGTGGTATTTCACTCGCTCATTTTTCTTTCTCTTGGAGGGGGAGGGCCCGTAGCAGCCGGGCCCCGTAACCCGAAGTTTTTGATAATTTTTCAGGTGGATATTTTCATTGGACAGCGGGCCCCCCTTCGTTCCCCGGGCTTACACAGCGCTCGTGTACTTAAGCCGCAGAAGGTTTTAAAGGTTAAAAATTTTGTTTGATTCCATTTTTTACAAAGATCCCCAGCAAAAAACCCACAACAGCAGCAGCAACACAACCTCATTATATATTGGGGCCAACGGAGTATAGTCATGGTATTTCGCTCGCTCGCCTTTTCTCACTTTGGAGGGGGAGGAAAGTAGCAGCACGACCCCGTAACCCCAAGTTTTAGCTAAATTTTTCCCGGTTTGGGTCATTCTCATTGGAAGCGGCCTCCCTTCTTCCCCCCCGTTACACCCCGCTGTGTATTTAAACCCCCAGAAGGTTTTTTAAAAGGTTTAAAATTTTGTTTGATTCCCCTGTTACAATGATCCCCAGCAAAAAACCCCAAACGAGCGCAACACAACCCTCATTAATATATTGGTGACCAACGGAGTGATACTCATGGTATTTTTGCTCGTTCGCTTTGCTCACTCCTGGAGGGGGGGGACCTGTAGCAGCACGACCCGTAACCAAGTTTTTGATAAAATTTTTCAGGTTGGGTCATATCAGGTCCCCAGCCAAGTCCGCGTTTTTGGACTGGGGCCTCCCCCGTTCCCCAACGCTACACAGGCTCGTTTTTAAGCCGCAGAACTCGGAAACCCAGACAGAATTCCCCCATCCTCCAGCAGAACAAACACTTCCCCAAAAAGTAAGACCCACTCAAAATAGTAGTGCCCAAACCCTCCTTATATAGAGGAGCTGTCGTTTCCCAGGATACTTGGAGGGGCGCATCCCGGGGTACTTGGAGGGGCTGGTCCGAGGATAAGCGGGGAGTGTACCCAAGGGGATACCAAGAAGGCGGTAGAAGGAATTAGAAAATAATAATCTCTAGTAAAATTAAAACAATGCTAACATGTAATTTAAATAATGATAATGAGAAAAAACTTATAAATATTAATACTACTAATAATGATAAAATTATAAATTGGTGTATATAATAATGAAATAATTTAAAAATTGATACTACTACTCTACTAATAATAATGATTTCAATTAGTAAGTAGTAATGAAATTAAAAATAATGAAATAATAATAATTTTTATTATAATAATAGTAATAATATTAATATTAAATAATAATAGTAATAATAATGAACAAAATAGTAATAATATCAAGCCCCCCCCCGGTGGGGGGGAGAGGGGTTTAGGTCCAAGATATGTGAGCCGGACCAGAGGGAACCCTGGAGGGGTCACCGGAGGGATGAGACAAAAGGCATGCTGGTGACCAAGGCCTAAGAGAGGGGGTGGGCACCCCCCCCGGGTCATTCCATCTTTGGGCCAGGGATTTTATTGATTGATTATTTAAAATATGCCGCGTCAACAGCTAAGGTCATTAGCGGCGAACCCTTGTTGATAGAAATATGGGGGAAAAATTTTAAAAATAAAAAATTATCAATAAATATCTTAAAAATAATAAAAATATTAAAAATCAAGGCATGAATATTATCTGAAGTGTTTAAAAAATTTTGCATAAAAAATTTTGCATAATTAAATTTTTTTGAAAATATTTGCCTCCCCAAGGAAACTAATAACACCCTCATTCACAATCCCCCCCCAAACATTTTTCAGTGTATATGGGGGGGGGACAATACAAAGTCTTTTGGGTTGAGAATGTTACATCTTTTCCCCTACATGGCGACCGTAAGAACTTTGCATCCCTCACAAAGTGCTGCACTTTTACCACATCGGCCCCTGAGTTAGTCTTGTGGCCCCAATTTTTAGTCTTGTTAGTGCAATTTACTTTGCCTTGGCCCCTGACAGCTCGCTCATTCCCATGATACCAAAAAATGTGCTGGCACCAAATAGAGTTTTCTTTTTTCGTTTTTGACACGTGCAAGCCAA
>NW_023643781.1:0-9035 GCF_015228065.2 Penaeus monodon | reverse complement strand
AGCCTGATCTCTGTTTTTGAACCATAATTTCCCCCACCAACAATCAGGAAAACAAGGTTGAAATTCGGTTTAAAACCTTTTGCCAGCCCATTTTTTTTCTCTGCCCCGCGGATTTTTCAGCGCTCGGCGGAGTCGTTTTTCACAGACACCAGATGAAGGTTGGGCGAGATAGAAAAACCCCCTTTTTTAGTCCCGGTAAATCGTGTTGTTTTTTTTTTCCCCCCCGTCCTCGCGATGGCTCCGGTTGATGGCAACCCACTGTTTGATTGGAAAAATGATAATTTTGGTCCCCTTGGGGGGGAATTTTTTATAAAAGATATCTTTTTTTATTGCTTTGTTTTTAAGTCCCGGCCCGAAAAAATTTTTAAGTTTCTTGGATGCAAACATGCCTGTTTTTAGATGTTCATTAGGCTGAGAAAATTTAGGGGGGGCCCCTGTTGCTTCAGAGCCTGGGGTTTTTTTTATTTTTGTTATAATTAATGGTTTCTGAGTTTTGAGAGTATTATTTTTTTTCCCTTTTTAAGCTAAATTTAAGCTGCTGCCGGAGCTGTCATTATAAAATCGTATTTTTTTTTGAAAGCCTAAATCTCAAGACAGGGAAATTTTTTTTTTGCTGATTTGTTTTTTGTATAAATATAAGCAAAAATGTTGGTTGGGAGAGGTGGTTGTGAATTTACCATTATAACCACAATTTAGTGTAATATAGTTGGGAACAATAAATTTTAAAGGGAACAGGGGGGGCATTGCTAAATGGGAAAATTTTGTGGTACAGAATTAATTTTTTACCCGCACTTGGGCCCACAGTATAGACTAATAATAAGTTACATAATTGGTTAATTAAGCTCGCAAGACTAGAAAAATACTAAGTAGCCCTCCAATATATAAAAGAAAAAAAAACGCTTGGGAAATTTCTTATTTCCCTGTGACATGCATAATTACCTTTCAATTGGAAAAAAACCGTTATTGGAAAAAAAAATGCAAATGGTTTAATAATAACCCCTTTAAAAAAATTTTTTTCACCCTTTATATCCTGGGGAGGAAAAGAGCACAAATTTTTTATATAATATTATATATAATATTATATAAAATATATATTTATAAAAATATTATATATTATATAATATATATATTATATTAGATATATATTTGTGCTTTTTTTCATATATATTATAATATTATAAAAAATTAATATATATTTAATAATATAAATTTTTTATTTTTTGCTTTTCATATATATAATAAATTATTATATATATATTTTATATATTTATTTTTATTGTTATATATATATTATTATAAAAAATTTTTAAAAATTATTATATTTATTTGTTTTTTTTTTTACCACAAAACTCAGAAAAGAAAGAGAAGGGGGGAGGTAACCAAACATTTTCAATAATTTATTTTCAGGAAGCTAATTTAATTTTAAAAAATGAAAATTAAAATTTAATTAGTTTAAAATAATGAAAAAAGGGAATATCTCAAGTTATTCGATAAAATGGAGCGATATACGAAAATCAGTCTTCAAGGGGAAACAAATAATGAAAAGTCCCAACAGTTTTTTCGGAAATTGGGTTATAAAAAAAAATTGCAAATCTTAATCGTAAAGTTTTATGATCTTTTTCCCTGGCAAAATTTGGGAAATTAGCCAGTCCAAAAATGAACAAGACCTAATACTAAATGTTATCATTAGTATTTGAATTTTTTTTTTTTTTTTATTTCCCATTGGCATTTTTTTTGAAATTTTCATTAACATTGTTTTAGAGTGTCGTCCCCCCCCCAACAATCATAATTTGCTAACAAAAATTTTTCACGTTGTCATGTTTGTTTTTCCTTAATTACCACTTTTTTTATTGGCCTGTATTAAGTATTTTTTTGTTTCTTTTTCATAATCACCATACCTTTGTCAATGATGCCAAAAAAAAAAAAATGCCCCTTTTTTTTTTTTTACCCCTTATACCGTATTCAAAAAAAAAGTTTTTTTTTTTAAAAGCAAACCATTTTTTATTGGACGAAAACTTCCACCGAATTGCGCCTTTCGAGAGGGATTTGCTGGCCCGCGTGCAACCCAAAAAAAAAGCCATAAACGGAAACAAAAAAATAATTGTTTTAGTTTTTCTGGGTTTTTTATGACGGTAATCTCATTTTTTACAATACAAAAGTTTTTAAGATTCTCACAGCAAATAGTTTTTTTACAAATGGGAGGGAGGCGAACTTGACCGCCCCAGTAAACCCAGCCAAGTTCTTAAATTACCAATTATTGTTAGTACAGACTTCCCCAGCGTATCTCACCGACGTCCCTTTTATCACACGAAAGAAAAATGGTGATAATTTTTTTTTACTCGAATCCTTTTTTTCCTTTTTTTTCCCTTTTTTACGGCGAAAGATGGAAACGTAATTAATTACCCTGTCAGCCGCTTTTGAAAAATGACGAGGGAAAATGAAACCCTGTGAAGCTTTTGCCTCTTTGTATCATTTTGCTTGTTAAATGTTACATGTATTTCTTTTACCCGGGGAAAAACAAAAAACCTAAACCTGATAACAATGCTCAAGTAATACATTACTGTTTTCCCCGTATATTTTTTTTGAAGGGAAAAATGGGAAAAAAACTTTTCATTTTCTTGGCGCAGAATGTTTTCAGTACATTGTACCCAGGAATGTCCTGAAAAGTGGCTTTTTCAACATTTTAGTGTGGGATGGCATTAAAAAAAAACCCTAGTCGTGCTCTGCTGTGATAATAATGTCTCGTCAAGTATTTTTTTTTTTCTTCTATTGTGTCGACTTTTCGTGCATAAAAAAAAGTGAAATTCCTCCTGCATGATAAAATGAGCAATATATACATATATATATATATATATATAATATATTATATATATATATATATTATATATATATATATATATATATTAATCTATGCCGGGCTCTCCCCCTCATGGCCTTAGCCCCGGGCCCGAAGCTAAAAGCTTTCGCATAATATCGGAAACTTATCCTTATATTTTTAATCTTATTGGGTTTTGACCCAGGTTTCGTAGTTCCTTAAGACCATGAAATGAAAAATATGATGTTCGCGCTTTTTTATGAATTTTTCGAATTTGGGTTGTCAGTTGCTGTTTTTTTTCTTTTTTTTTATTTTTTTTCCAACAAGTCCTTTAACGCCAGTTATTAAATTTACAAACTAAAAAAATATAACAAATTGTTTTCCAAAACATAATAACTGTTTTTGTGTACCAAATTCTGTCCAAGAAAAAACCCACTAGTAACAAACGTGCCTAGTTAAAGTTTAACAAGAAGTACCACAAAGTTTTGCAAATCCTAAGAAAGGGTAAAGCTAAAAACAAAGTGTTAACTTAGAGTTCCCACTTTTTTTTTTTTTGCATGTCCTTTTAAAAAAAAATGGCCACAAGATTCAACCATAGTATCAAATACAACACGAAAGATCACCTGCCAGCAATGCGTTTTTTCTGTCGGTCTCCGTTTTCTTTTGAGCGCTCTCCGCTTTCCATGTTGATAACCGTTATAGTTTTTGATGAGCAAATATACTGATTATAACTGTAAAAAACATAAGAAAAAATTACTTTAAAATGATTTTTTTTATACTTATCAACAATCGCAAAAACCCCTTCCTGTAGATTTTAAGTGGCCTTTTTATCAGCGTCGGGCAATTCTTTCTTTCTCACCCAGAAAAATTTTTGCTTTATCCCTTAAGTCTTTAATTTTTATACTTAGGGGGGTTAACGCTCCTCTGTGGAATCTTTTTATTTTGCCCAAAGGCTTGACTAGCATAACGACTTTTAATTATGGAATACTTGGTAGGTAAAAATATGCCCCCCCGTCCGTCCTCTCCCCTTATGTCCTTGTGGGGGGAAATAAAAAAAACCTATTAATGATCGTTGCTAATTCATCGCAATTTTATCTAAGCTGAAGTTTTTTTACAAATGAAAACGCAATTTTCCCAAATATTGTCACATAATCTTACGTTACTTGCATCAACCAAAGCACAGCAATCAAACAAAAATGACCCAGTCGGCCCGCACAGGCAAAAGATCCATCGCCGAAAAACGGAAAACCCTTTAAAAACCTCCTTTTTTCCACAAGCTTCTGCCCACCCACTTTTTTCAACCCGACAACCATGGAACGACCCAGAAATCACTATCTCCACACTTCTTCAGAACCCAGCAACCCCACCAGGGGACGACCTCGCTCTCCTCTCTCCCTCCCTTCCGCCATGTGGGAGAACCGGTGGTGGCAGCGTGTCCCCCCGCCTCCCCGCGCTACACCCCCCACACCTCGGCCCCCCCTCCCCCCCCGCCCCAGGCACACTCGCTTTCGGGCCCCGATTAAAGGCATACCTCGCACCCTCTGGTATGCGATTTGGCATGCTTTTCTGCAAATCGGCCTAAATGCTTCCCTTGGGAGAGGGAAGAGGTGGAGGGGGGGTCCTGGCGCTCCACAATTCCCTAAAAACTTTCCTTGTAAAACCCAAGCCCCCTCCCCCTCCCCTGGCTTTGGAAAGACTTGATTGCTATCTCCCTCGGATGGTAAATAAGATAAAACAGGTAAAGCCTTGGTAAACCACGAGGGAGCGGACGGGGTTTTAGGGTTTTAGCCGCGCCTTGCACTACAAACGGGCTTCGCGCGTTTTTTTTTTTTCCACTAAATTCTTCGTTCGAGCCAGTCCATGACGACAAAAGGCTCGCCTACACGATTTGAATACATATTGAAGTGGTCTCGGGCTAATAATTTAGGAGCTGCAGATGTCCCCCTTCAGAGGGTCGTGTTTTTTCATTAGGCATGTGTTTTGCTTCTTTTGCCCGTAAGATCAAAACTCCCCTTTGGAAGAGCCTCTGCTTGAGACCAGAATAAATGCCTAAACGGTTTTTGTGTCCAGCTGGTGTGGGGGCCAGCTGATCCCGCCCTGGAGCCTCGGCCGGGGACAAGGAAAACTCGCTGGGGGAAGAGGGGGGACCTGTAGCCTCCGGATGAATTGCAAAAATGGGTTTTTATACCCAGCCCGGCGTAAGGCCTTAATTCTCGTGAAAAACCTTAAAATTAACTTGGCACACGGGGAGCCCCCATCCCGGGGTTATCAACAAATTTGCTACGGCCGGGGATCATCATGGTTCCAAACCAACAAGTTTTTTTTTAAGCCGTGGCAAATTAAAAAATCTGTATCTCGATTTGGGTTTCGCAATGGCCCACTTTTTTTAAAAACCCCTGCATACTAATCTATTTTGAGTTTTTGAATTATTTTTTTTCCCCTCATTTTAACTTTACACTAAGCCCACCCTCCCATCTCTCATGCAAAATGTTTATTTATTATTTCTAGCCAACCCAGGGGAAAAACCGCGCATTTGATAAAATTTTAAAAGCATTTTTTTGGCCACATTTTTGGATGTTCAAATAAAGATTGATTAATTTGAATGAGCAACATGATATTCTAAGCATGAATCAGCCAACATATGGGAACGAAAAACACTCTCCATCCTCCCCCTTCCTTATAAAAAAACCCCAAACACACAATTATCTTAAAAGAGAAAAAACCAGCCCACTCATCCCCTTGTTTTAAAAAAAACATAACCAACCCATGAGGATAAGCGTAACTGCCAGCTAGACAAAGATAAACCACCATTCAGACGGGCGTAAGCAACATGCCAAGACGAGAATGTAAACTACCTGGGAAAAAAATGGTATAACTACCCCTGATACGCTTGGAAAAGCCATCAGTGTGACGAATGTGTAACCTCCAGTGGGACGACCAAAGCTCCCACCCTTCAAGAAGGACTATTGACTTTCATTTACTGGGAGGGGCGACTGAGGATTTCCGGAACGCGCCTGAGGCAACCATGATCTGAGCCTCGCAGAGATCGTGTCTTCAAAGGATAACACCGGAAATTTTTTGAGGTTTCCATATGGAAGAAGAGAAGGGAACTACCATATTACAGTGGGCACCAAAAATGTGGGTTCCAGTCCATTAAAAGGGGGGGGGGGGTCGAGGAGAAGCCTGTATCCAGAGAGATTTTTAAAAGTGAATCGGTAATTTCAGGGAAACCGAAAGAATTCATTGGGGGATTATGCTTAAGGGAGGGACGGGGGGGGAACCCTCCAGGTTAAATTCAACTCTAAACAGGGCGGGGGATAAAAAAATGGGAAACATGAACCGCGGGTTTTTTTTCCCAAGAAAAAAAAAAAAGGGGGAGGGGGAAGGGAGAGAGGAGAGAGAGAGAGGAGGGGGGAAGAAGAGAGGAGGGGGGAGAGGAGGGGGAAAGGGAGGGGGAGGGGGAAGATGGGGGGGGGGGGGAAAGGGGGGAGGGGGATTGGGTCAATTGGAGCAAATAGCAATTAAACCAAGGGGGACGAATAACCACGCCCCTTGGAAAGGGGCCGAACATAATACCTCCGGGGTCGGAAATGTTAAAAGGGCCGCAAGCGAAAATAAATTTAAAAACCCAAAAGAAAACCGCCCCACCCCTTGCCTTTGCCCCCTAGGTTTTCGCCAAATATTCAAAAACCCGGGTTTTACCGGGTAAACAAAAATCGAAGAAAGGGGGGGATGCAATCAAAAAAAATTGACAAAATGGTTGGAAAAAAAAAAAAAACAGAATTTTTTTTTTTCGTTTTTTTCTTTTGAAAATCCCCGTTTTGAAATTTTTCTTTTTTCAGGGGGGAAGTAAAAAGCAGACTTTCCGGGTTTTTTAAAAAAAAAGAAAAAAAAAAGAAAAACATGGCAGTTTTTTGCTGATTCAATTTTACCGATACCATTTCCCCGGGGGGAGGGGGGGTAAAGAACCTATCTTTTACCCCCCCCAGGCCCCCCAAAAAAATTCAAATACATATCATGCTTTTTAAAAAAACGGGCGGGGGATCAGCACCCCCCCCCCCTTCATGGAAAATTTCATTTTGCCCCCCTAGGGGGGGGGGGGGCGTTTTTGAAAGGGGATCCGAATTCCCCAAAAACCAAAAGGCCTCTAAGGGGACGGTTCTTCCCCCTATGCCAAAAAAAAATTTTAAACAGGGAAAAGGGTTTTTAAACAGAAGAGGCAAAAGGGGGCCGGGGGAATAGTCATTTTGCGTAAACAGCCCCTACCATTGGGGCCCCCCGGGGGCGTATCCCCCCTGAATCTTTCTGGTAAGCGAGAAAAATTTTTTTTTTTTATTTTTCTAAAAAAAAAAAAATTTAAATCAATTTCCCATAATGATAGTGGAACAAAAGGACCTCAAAACCAAGAAAAAAGGTTTTGTGAACTTTTGAGGTAAAAAGGTTTAAAAGCTTACAAAGGGGGCCGAGTTGTTAAATTTAGGCCTTTTTAACAAGAACCCGCTCATTACCAAAAAAAACAAATTTTTCCCCATATTTTTTTTTTAAGGATGGAATGACAGCCCACCTTTTCCCCAGAAAATGTCTTTCCCCCAAAAAAATGGGCCAATTTTTTTTCAAAATTTATAGTAAAAAAAAAACCGGGGCCAGGGAATCGTTTTAATTTCCAAATGGGGAAAGAGGTTTAAAACCCCTCGTCGTTTGGGACCCAAAAAGCGGGCTTTTTTTTTTGGGGGGGGTTAGGCCTGCCAGCCCCCCCCGAAGCGCCCGGGGGGCCCGGGGAGTCGGCCCCAAGGGGCCCCGGGCAGGGAGGAACCCTCCCAAAAAAAACTTGGAAAGCCACAACAAAGAAAAAACGGCCTTTTTTTTATTGTTAATTCCTTTTTTTCTTTTTTTTTTTCGTTTTTTTTTTTTTTTTTTTTTAGCTTTTGGGGACCACCCCCCTTTGAAAAAAACAGGCTCTTTGTCCTGTTTTTGGGAATAAAATTTTTTTAATTTGTAAACCAAAGATTGAAATTGTTTTTATTTTTGTTTTTTTTTGCTAAACTGAGTTAAAAGGGTTTTTAACAAAAAAATTTTTACACGTGTTGTTTTTGATTTTTTTTTTCTACCTCCAGGCTTTTTTTAAATTTTTTTATGTAAACTGGTTTTGCAATAAAAAATTGGTGTAATAAAACCCATTGTATCTTTTTTTACATTTTTTTTGGGTTGGCATAGGGTTTTCCCCCTCAAAAAAACCCACGCCGGGGTAAAAATGTCCCCTTGTTTTTTTTTTTTAAAATTTTTATTTATCTTACAAATTGTCCTTGCACCTTTTTAACCTTGCCCTTTTTTTTTTTTCACTTTTTTTTTTCGCATGAAAAAAAAAAAAAAAAAAAAAAAAAAAATAAAAACAATTTTTTTTAACAGAATAATAAAAAAGCGTGAAATTTTTTTTGTATTAAATAAATTGCAGATTTTTTATACATCAAAAATCCCCATGAATAATAAAAAAAAAAAAAATTCCACACCAACCACACAAACACCCACCCCCCAAACCACAACACACAACACAAACAAACACCACACCCCACACAAAAAAAACCAAAAAACCCAAAACCAACAACAAACACACCCCAAAACAATTTAATTTACCACGTCTAAAAATTTTCCATTTGATTCCCGAAACGCCCATCTTTAATCGCGGTTTCTGACCCCCGGGCAGAATTAAGTGTGTGGATTGGAGACCAAGAGCCAAGAAGCCCGGAAAAAAATAATTTTTTCCCCCATGTTTTGCAACAAACTTCTAAAGTTTTTTCAATAATTCGAAAGTTTTAAAGTATTAAAACCCCCAATTTTGTCCCCCTCCAAAGAAAATTTTTTTTCCTCAGATAAAAATTAAGCCTGATTAATTTTTAAGCTCAACTCAACAACAGCAAAAATATTTCCCTCGTTTGCCCTTATTTTTAGTTTTAGGTTTTTAGGTAGAGCCAAAGGTAATTGTTGGGGGACCAAATTGATTCCCTATGTTTTTTTTAAACCCTTTGATGCGGGGTTGGCCTTTCTGTCTTCCGCCAAACCCGCCTCTGTTTATCATTTAAAACCCCCCCTCCCCCCTCCTCCCGCCTTTTTTCGTTCCCTTGTGGTTTTTATCCGCCTAATCATTCCCTTCTTGCTAATTATCCCCTTTTGCCGGTTTTTCCCACACCTCTGAAACACACCCTCCACTTTTTTCCCTTTTCCC
>NW_023643780.1:5000-9035 GCF_015228065.2 Penaeus monodon | reverse complement strand
AGAAAGGGAAAAAAAAATTCCATCCTTCATACTTATATTACAGAGAACCCATCAACAATATTGGTTTGGGAAGGAGGGGAAAAATATGCCAAACCTGCTTTCATCTCCACAGTAGAGAAAATAAAAATGGGCTTGCGTTGGGCCCCCGATCCAGACGAACGGGCTATGGACGGGGGGTGGATATTTCACGCTTGTTTACCAGTGTTACCAGATCGAGCGGCCCCTGCGGCCATGACGCCACCATTATTGTCAACACGGATTAGGGGCCGAACTGTGTGAGGTACTGACCGTAGTGTTTATCCTGTGAACGTCGGGCAGCCAAGCTACACTCGTCCCCGCCAATCGCCCTCTAAACATTTTAGAATATTTGGGTTAAAGTTTTTCCCCATAGCAGTGTCCGTTTGTTGGATGGCGCCTTACATTTTTAAAAGAAGTTTGGGGAACATGAAGTAGAGTGGTATTCACAGAGGGTATCAATTTCAAATGAAGAATAAGCATTTCGATTATTTTTGCTAGGTGCCCAACCATGTCGGAAACTCCGGCGATACTCTAGCACGGTCTGCCGCTATATCCACATCACACGAACCCAGTCCCCCGTATTCCACCCCTGGATTATTACCTTCCACTTAAGATCTTTCTTTTGCCCACTGGCAGTCTTTCTGGCCCAGTCTTCTCACCAATAAATTGCATGAAAGAAGAACGCTGACTTTGTGCCAATTATGAACAGACTGGGGGAACCATGGGCACGGTATTCCCCTGTTTAAGTTGTCAAAACCGTACCCCCCACAAGGGTTTTTCCTTTGTCAACGACACTGAACACTACCTCGTCCTCAATACCTATCTCAACAGTCCAGGTCAAATCATCCACCCAGGTCATTACTCAACCTACAGAAAAATATTCCCCTCTATTCTCACCCAAAGCTTGCATCTATTACGCCCTCCCCCCTTACTACTACTATGCAGCTTTATTATCACCTCTCAACACTTCCCTCTTCCACACGTCCCGTCCTACTACCCCAACCTCTACAAACTTTCTAAATACTCTGATTAGCCCAGCCAAATGGATCGATTTTTGTGATTCTCTCTACAGCTCCTTAGGCTGACAACCCCTCTTCCAGCAATGCCTCCAAAAGCAAGCAGGCAGTGTCCTTCCGCAGCCCCCTTGATTTTTTCCTGCCTTGCCCACAGTTACATCTGAATCTCAAGCTAAGACATTATCAACCCCAACACTAGCAGCCTAAAACCTTTCCCCTTTAAATTTACTTGCATCGGTACAATACTACATCGTGCCTCCTAGAAGCCGTTCCACAGCCCGTTACCCTCTGTATGCCCAACCTGGTCATGATCGATCAAGCTGTTCTGTACAATCACGTACATGTGCTAGTTGTGGTGGCCCCCATAATGTATTTTACAGGGGATACCCTATCTGCAAGTATGAGTGTAAGGTGGCAGTTCACAGATCCAAACTTGGCCTCACTTAAGAAGCACGCTTAAGATATTTTTCTCTAACTCCCTAAACCCAGTACTGTCTTTGCTCTGCCCCTCCCCCCCCTCCCAAGATGTTTTTACATTTTCCCCTAGTATCCTTATTCATCCCACTTACACCCCTCCCCCCTCCCAGTCAAATTCTTTTGGCATTCTAAATCCAGACACTCCAATCTCTACTTCCCGGGTACTTACCGGTTTTTTCCTCCTCGCTCAACTCGTCGCACAAGGCAAGCTAAGCGCTCCATCCCATCGTCTACCGCATCCTCTCCAACTCCTCTCCCTCCGCCCCTCAAATGTCTGTCCCCTCTTCTCCCCCTCATAAGAAGACCTTTTTTTCTCAGACCTCTCCAACCAACTCCTCTTCAGAAACTCTGGAAGACATTCCAGAATATCTAACCATGACCCAAGAGAAACGTGCCTACAAGTCATTTATCCTCCAATTTCCATGCTCTCTTCACTCAAAACACCCCCCCAATCCCTTGCCCGTTGTTGTCGTGGGGGGGCTTAGGAGGCGGAGACTGGGACCCAATGATGGGGAACTTCCCAGCCTTGGGACTCAGCCCTCGACTCAACCAATTTTGCATGGACTTTTTTCCTTCCCACTTTTCATTTCTGACCCTTCACCAAACCCTTCTGCTATCCCCTCCTAAGGTGTGAGAGCCGTGCTGAAAGGATGAAAGGTGACTTTGTGCCAGTCCTGAACGGCCTGAGGGAGCCATGGGCACGGTATTCCCCTGATTTAGTTATCTAGCCCTTCCCCCTAAAGGGGACCCTGAGGGTGGACTGTTTTTACCCCCCAACATAACACAGGCTTACCATGGCCAGTAATGAAAACATATCCCCACTATTAGGGGCAATGAGGCTTCCCCCTTTTATAAAATAGCCCCAACGATGTAAACCCACCCGATTCCAGACCCCAGGCTCTCCTTTGACACGGCCGAACTACAATAACTACCCCCTCATCAATGCCTACTAGTACAGTACCAACAATCAACCCTTAAGGAACATTTCCACTCTTCCAGCAATCTCAATTTTAAACACCTCTATCCCCACAACCTCCACATCAACCCCCCCATCCTCCCTTATTAATACCTTACAGCCTTATTGCCCACCTCCCATAACACTACCTCCTCAACACAAACTCCATCTTCGTCACGCCCCCGCCCTTTACTACCCCTATCTCTACAACAATCTTGAATTACTCTCTTTAGCGCAGCCAAATGGGACGTTTTTTCGTGATCCCTCCCACAGCTCCCTACTCTGACAAACCCTTCTCTTCCAACAAATGTCTCCAAAAACAAGTAGGTAAAGTTCTTTCCGTACCGACCCGACCGCCCCGTCTTGTCACAGTAACATCCAAAAAACCAAGCTATAGCATTAACAAAACTAACTGACCTATATGGTAACCCCATCCTTGCAGAACCCATCCAACCCTCAATACTTGCACCGAAATTTTTCAATCTCCCCAGCAAATTGCCCATCTATGAAAAGATGTGGTCAGACTGTGGAGAAGACCTACCTGCCTGTCTCAAGACTATGAGCAACTTTTAGTACAATGCTACTCCATTCCCCAGAGGTCATCGAAAGAAACCCACTAACATACCCAAAAATTACCTTCCGTACACATGACCTTCCCTTAACGTCTACATAGGAGGAGAATCCCCCCCTTGTTCGTCCATCCCAAACCTCCTCCACGTCAGTGCCAAAAATTGTTGGGCGTCTAGGACACCCAGCCAAACATTGCCGTTCCACAGCCAGATGCCCACTATGTGCCCAACCTGGCCATACCCGATCTAACTGCTCTGCACAATCACGCACATGTGCCAAACTGTGGGGGCCCCCCATAATGTATTTTATAGGGGCTGTTTGAGTCTGAGGTAGCAACTCTCAGATTCAAACTTGGACTCACACTACGTGAAGCCAGACAGGAAGCATGTCGACGTGGTTTCTCTCTTACTCCTTACTCCAGTAATACTGCTCATTCTACCAATTTCCTAAAACCCCCCCCCCTACATCTAACTCCCCCTCTTCTACCTCCTACCTTCCCCAGTCAAACTCTTTTCCATCCTAAACCCAGACACTCCAATCTCTACTACAGATACTCCAATCACCACTACAACCCCAACACCTTTCCCCTCTCCCTCCTCGACTACCCCTAAAAAGACAGAACAAACGTTCCACCTCCTCTTCCCCTACCACACAACACCTCCACACTTCCTTTGCCCCTACGCTTGAGACACCAAACCTCTCTTCCCCCCCCCACAAGAAAACCTTTATCCCCAAAAACTCCCCAACCAACTCCTCAGAAGAAACTATTTAAAAAATTTCAAGATTACTTAATGAAAACTGACACTCAACCTCCAAATCTTACAACTCCTGCTTTCCCTTTTACACTCCAAGTAACTGCTGATATCCATCCTCCTCCCAACGATATCCCCCTACAAACCCCATTTCCCCCTAACCCCTCCAAAAACAGCCCATCCCCCCCCACCCCAACCCCCCCCACATTAACCCTCCCACCATCCCCTCTATCCCTTCCATTCCCCC
>NW_023643779.1:5000-9035 GCF_015228065.2 Penaeus monodon | reverse complement strand
AAGATAATAATGATATATATTTATGAACTGTATATATAATAATCACAAATTTATCCAATTCTCTTTATTCTCACTTTTATCATCATTATTGTCATGATTAATAGAATTCACGTAATCATTATCATTATTACCCTAATAATTGCCAGAATCATCAAATGAATGGAAAAACGTCATTTTGGAGTCTACTCTCAAAGGCTATATTTCGCTAGATTTTGCCGCTTTTTCGACTTTTGGGATTTTTTTTCTTTTACCTTTTTTATTATATATGGACACAATTCCTGTTATTATCATCATTATTATCATGATTATCATCAATATCATCGTTATCATCATCATTATCATCTTCATTATCATCATTATTGCAATTATTATCATCATTATTGCAATAATTATCTTATTATACAATTATTGCAGTTATAATATATATTTTTACATCTATACTAATAACAATACATAATATTAGTAATAAAAATATAAAATAACATATAACGTTTTTATAATCATTATTTAATCATTATTTTAATTAATATCGTTATTACTGTATTATACTTATATAATTATTTTTACAATTAACTACAGTAAAATATAATAATAGATAATAATAACATAATGAATTAATACAATATTATACATTCGTATTATTATAATTATACTTTTTTATTATTATTGTTATTATTCAGTTATAATTATTTTTTGCAATAATACTGATAATAAAAGTAATAACAATATAATAATAATATTGATAATATTTAATATGATAATAATGATAATAATAATGATAATGTATAATATAATAATCATCAAATGTCATCCAAATTCTCTTTATTCTCACTTTTATCATCATTATTGTCATGATTAATAGAATTCCGTAATTAATTCATTATTACCCTAATAATTGCCAGAATCATCAAATGAATGGAAAAAAAGTCATTTTGGAGTCTACTCTCAAAAGGCTATATTTCGCTAGATTTTGCCGCTTTTTACACTTTTGGGATTTTTTTTCTTTTACCTTTTTTTATTATATATGGACACAATTCCTTTTATTATCATCATTATTATCATGATTATCATCATTATTTTCGTTATCATCATCTTTATCATCTTTATCATCATCATAAATCATCATTATTGCAATTATTATCATCATTATTGAAATAATTATCATTATTAATGCAATTATTGCAGTTATAAATATATTTATATTTTACATCTATACTAATAACAACTACAATAATAATAGTAATAACAATAATAATAACAATAATAACGTTTTTATAATCTTATTTATATCATTATTTTCATTAATATCGTTATTATTGTAATTATTACTGTTATTATTATTTTTACAATTACCACCAGTAAAAATGATAATATGATATATAACAATAATGATATTAATAAAAATATTATAACAATTCGTATTATTATAATTAACTTATTATTATTATTATTGTTATTATTAAGTTATATTATATTTTTTGGCAATAAATTATAATTAATAATATAATATTAATAATATATAATAAAATAATAATAATATAATAATAATAAATAAAATTAATAACTTAAATGTTACCAATTTCTTCTTATTCTCACTATTATCTCATTATTGTAATGATTAATAGAATTAGTTTTTTATCATTATTCCCTAATAATTGCCAAAATCATCAAATAATGGAAAAAAAACGTCATTTCGATACCAAAGATATTATTTCGCTAGATTTTGCCGTTATTTCGATTTTGGATTTATTTTTTTTTGCCTTTTTTTATTATATATGACAATTCCTGTATATAATAATATATATGATAATAATATTAATATGATAATAATATATTATAATTATCAAATTTATCCAATTCTCATTATCTCCTTATCATCATTATTGTCTATTATAAATTAGTAATTATCATTATTAATGCAATTATTGCAAGATATCAAATATTTTTAATCTATACTAATAACACTCAAAAAGTAATTCATAATTTAAAAAAATTAATAACTTTTGAATCATTATCTTTTACCTTTTATTAATTAATATCGTTATTACTGATTATTATGTATATATATTATTATTTTCATATTATCACATCATAAAATAATAATGATAATATAACATATAATGATATTAATAACAATTATAATATATCTCATTATTGAAATATATTATTATATTATATTAGTTTTATTAATATATATATTTTTCTTGAATAATACTAATACAATAATAATATATAAAATAATAATATAAATATAAATTAATATAATATATTATATATAATTAATTAATAGGTTATTATAAATATACATTTATCCAAATTTTTTATTCTCATTTTATACATATTATATATATAGAAATCCGGTAATTATTATCATTATACCCTATAATTCCAATTATAATAATGAAAAAATGTCATTTTGGAGTCTACATTAAAATGCTATATACGCTAGATTTTACGCTTTTTAATTATTGGGATTATTTATTTTTTAATTTTTTTTATTATATATGGAAAAATACTGTTATTATCATCATTATATCATAAATGTTATCAAATTTCTCGTTTATCTCACTTTATATCATCATTATTTCATATTATAATTCGTAATTATTGTCATTATTATCATCATATTGCAAATCATTAATATTGGAAAAGTATTTTGAGTTACTATAATGGTTTATTCCTAGATTTTACCAACTACAATATTGTAATAACAATTAAAAATAACAACAATTAACGTTTATATATGCTATTTATTTATTTATATAATTATTATCTGATTATCTATATTATATTATCTTATAATTATTTTACAATTATCTCAGTAAAAATATTATATATATTAATAATACATATATTAATAATATCATAATAATTCGATTATTGAGTTATAATATATTATTAATTATTATTGTATTATTACAGTAATATATAATTTTTTGGCAAAATACTATAATTAAAGTTTATAATCATATATATATATTAATTAATAAATATATATACTGTAATTATACATGATATAATAATATAATTTTAAAATATAATACATAAAATATTATCAAATTCTTTATTCCATTTTATATCATTATTATCATATAATAGAATTCAGCTAATTATTACTTATTACCCTAATTAATTGAAATTCTATAATATATTTTGGAAAATCATTTTGGAGTCTACTCTCAAAAGGCTATATTAGTAGATTTATGCTATGTATAGATATGGGATTTTTTATATTAATCTTTTTATTATAAATTGACCAAATTTTTTATTTCACTTTTATCATGATTATTCATATTAATCGAATTCATCATCATTATCATATTATACCCTATTATTGCATATTCAATTATTATAAAATTCATTTGCATAATTTCAATTATTATAATTATTGCAATTAAATATCTTTTTTACATAGATTTTAATAACTTACAATAATAATATATATAGACAAAAAAAACAATAATACGTTTTTATATCATTATTTATATCTATTTAATTAATATCGTTATATCTGTAATATTATCTATATAATAATTATTTTTACAATTATCTACCATAAAAATAATAGAATAATATAATATACAAATGATATTAATTAAATATTAATATAATTCTATATTATAATTACTACTTATTATATTATTATTATTATTATAAGTTAATAATAATTTTTTTGCAATATATATATTATTAAAGTAATTAATAATTAATAATTAATTATAAGTATAATAATATTAATAATATACTACCAGTAATATAATAGTAATAATAATAATCACAATTTATCGAATTATTACATTATTATACCATTATATTCATTATTATCTTATTATATATGTATTTTATTATTACCTTAATATTTCGACACAATATTGAATAAAGTATTATTAGGATACTCTCAAAAGGTATATTTCCTAAGATATATGCGTTTTCGACTATTGGGATTTTTTTTATATTACCTTTTTATTATAATGGACACAATTCTTGTTTTATATCATCATTATTTCATGATTAATATTCAGTAATATTATCATT
>NW_023643778.1:0-5000 GCF_015228065.2 Penaeus monodon | reverse complement strand
GCGGTGCCACAGAACTCGGCACTCCGGTAAACACGGCAGTTCTGGAGGATCCTCCATGGCGTTGCTAACAAGAATGTGGTCGATCTCCTTGGCCACAGTACCCGTATCGCTGTACAAGTCCAGCGATGCGGGTTGGAGCGATGGTACAGGAGCCAGAGATCCTAATTTTCTGGGGACCTAGAACAAAGTCCGAGAAGGAGGCTATTCTCGCTGCTGGATCAAGCTCCCGAGCCAGGGGAGGCCGAACAAGAAATCTCGTAGCCAGCTCGGTCACAGCGGCGGATACCGCATGAAGTTCGCCCAACAAGCGAATGTCTCGCCGGGGGCAATGTTGCCCAATGGATGCGAGTTTGGCGTAGAAACGCCTCTTTCACATCACATTTTATATACAGCGTAGGAGCGTATACAGCAATCAGAGACAAGAAGCCAAAAGCATGCTTCAGTCTCAATTGGCCATGATACGCTCATCAACCGTGGTAAATCGACTACGCGGGATGAAGTCGACTGGAGAGGCTATGGTACTCTGGAGGTGGTGACCATCGTACGCTTGGACCAGTAGTAGGGTAACCACCCACACTGATCGTGCTGTACCAGGTCTTCTCAACTCGAGAGAGGGCAGCACCTCAACTCAGTCGCTTCAATTCCCGCGGTAGCAGAGGTAACCGCTCATCCTGCCGCAAGGGCCGGGAGGTATCAGCGCCTACCGGAAAGGACGCCTGAGATTAAAAGCCTCGGGTGGTCACCCGGTGCACGCCACCTCTGCGACCACCAGCCCCCAAATAAAGGGGGTCGGCAGCTGGTGACCGCCTATCCAGCTGTGGGGTTCCCGAGGGCTCTCCCACACAAGTTCATGTGGGTTGGAGCTGCCGGGCACAGGCGGGACGCTAACTGCCTTACTTGCTGGGGTGGAGGACAACACCCCTACCCCCCAGCATTTCTAGTTACTTTTAGGCGTTGCAAGAGGGTCATTCTGGGGGGAGGAGGACTGCAAGACCACCTCCCCCGAGGCCGCTCAATTACCCCACAGGGTGGGCTAGGGGGCAGGAGTGGTATGAAGCCATGCGTGTCACACTTCCGGTGGCCATAAACTCCGTACCTGTGGGGCCCCTGCTGCTCCGAGATCCCCCACAGGATTTAGCTGGGACTACGCAAGGAGCCAGTTACCTATGGGTGGCCACGAGGGCGGCCTGCAGAAATCTGAGGATGGAAGAGCTGGGACCTGGTAGGGGAGACTTATGCAAAAGCTTGGCCATAAATTTAAATTATAAAAAATATATTATATATATATATATATATATATATATATATATATATATATATATGAGGATGTATACACAACACACACACAAACACACAACAACACACACCACATATAGATTATATATATTAATCTCTATAATAATAATATAAATATATATATTATATATGTACTGTACTAATAGACAATATAATATATTATATAATTATATAATATATCTATATATATACACATATAATATATATATATATATTATATATATATATATATAGATAATATGTGTAGTATGTGTGTGGTGGTTGTGTGCTGTGTGGTGTGTGGTGTGTGTGTGTGTGTGTGTATGTGTATGTCCTATACAAACATATTATATATCTATATATATATATATATATATATATAAATTATATTATAATATATTGACACACACACACACACACACACACACACCAAAACACACACAAACAGATATATATATATATAGATATATATATATATATATATATATATATATATAAATTATTAGATTACATATATACTATATACATTATATATATTTATATATCTATGTATATATATGGTATTTAGATTTATATATATTATATATATTTATCGTATATGTATTTATATATTACTACCTCTATTAATAAGTAAATATATATATATATATATATATATATTGATTAATATATATATATTATATGTGTGTGTGTGTGTGTGTGTGTGTGTGTGTGTGTGTGTGTGTATGTATATATAATTATATGCATATATATATAAATAATATATATATATATAATATATATATATTTTATATATATATATATTTTATATATTTCTATATTATATATACATACATACATATATATAAAATTTTAAAAACTATAATATATATATATATATATAATATATATTTTATATATATATATATATGTATCTTTTTTTCTTCTTTTTTCTTTAACGGTTGGTTCATCTTTGAGCCGCCGTGGTGACAGCATGATACTGAATTGTAGTTTTCATGTTGTGATGCCCTTGGAGTAATCATTCTCTCTATCTATCCGGATGTGGTACTGGAAACTGACTTGGGCTGGCTTGCCACGCAGTGGCTAAATAGGCAATCGAGGTGAATTTCCCTTTGCCCAAGGAACTTCATCGTATCTAGGTTCAATTTACTTAAATTATGTAAATCAGCGCGCGTGCACACACCAAACGCCGCATGCGAGTGCGTGGGTGCATCAACACACACGCATCGCCGCGCGCGTACTGAGCACGCGCGCTGATTTATATAAAGAAATAAATAAATTATTAATATATTAATATAGATAATATATATAAATATAATTTTATAATATAATATATAATATATATATATTTTTTTTTTTTTTTTCATATTATAATATTATATATATTATATAATATATATATTTTATTAAAATATATATATATATATAATATATTATACTATGTTGTATTAATTAGCATTGTATCATAATTCTCATGTTTATTAATTTTAACCATTATATCAGATATATAATATTTTCAAAATATTTTAAAAATGTTTACATTCACAAATATTTAAATAATATCAAAAATTTATTAATATTAAAAGACTAATATAGTGTATTAACAAAGCATGGGAAAGCGGGTACAAAACGGAAACCACAAAGGGATGAACCCGATGAGAAATATTTCCTAAAGAACAAAAGTTTAATCCTTTCCGAAATGTTTGGATGAACAACTGTTTTTAGCAAAATTTTTAAAATTTATATAAATATTTAAAAGACTAGTAATATACTATATTATCCTATATCTGTTTCCGCAAATGTTGGGTGAACAAAATCCCCTCTGTTTTCCGCAAAATTTTGGAAAAATTCAGGTAATAGTACGCGTATGAATTTTCAATTAAGTTGACCGTGCTGCGTAATTTTTTTATCTTTCCTGCAAAAACCGAAGTTGTCAAGAATTTTTTATGTATTTTTATGTTTTTTTTTTAGCAGAAAAATTTTTTGAAATGTACCCGGAATTGTATAGAGATCTCCCGCTTTTTGCAGTAACTTTTCTGCAAAACATATCTGCACACCCAAATTGAGCTTTTTGCTACGATACAAATGGGGGACTACTACAGCATGGATACATATATATAGCTAAAATTAGCTGTTGCTATCGAAGACAAAGAGACTATACAGCAGGAGATCGGGCCTAAAGAAAGGGCTTTTTTAGCACCAGATCACACCCATTCAACACCCCCATTTTCTGTCATTGTTTTAAACTTTCTTTGTGTATGTGAAGCAGGGAAAACTTAGAGGGTTTGAAAAAAACGGCTTTTCCTTACCTTTTTGGGTTTATTGTTACAAAGGGTTATTTTCAAAGTTTTTTTTGATAAATAGAAAAAAATAATTTTTCTAAACAGGTTTAACACACACAAAAACCACACACACACCAACATACACACACACACACCCCAAAATATTATATATAAATAATAAATATTAAAAATTAATATTGTGTGTTGTGTGTGTGTGTGTGTGTGTTTTGGGGTGTGTGGGTGTGTGTGTGTGTGTGGAACATGTGGTCTAAAATCAAAAAATTATAATATATTTTAAAAAAAACAACACACAAATATAAAATAAAATAATAAATAAAAATAATAATATATAAAATAAAAAACACAACACCCACACACAATACAACATACAAACACAAAAACACACCCCAAAACAAACAAAACACAAACACAACACACACACACACACACACACACAAAAATATTTAAAATATGTATATATATATAAAATATAATTTGTAAAATATAGATATAAATTAAAAAATAAAAAAAAAAAAACACAAACAACAACCAAACACACCCACACAAAAACAAAAACCCCCACAACCACACCCACACACACACAACACACACTAACTCTCACACACACACACACACACACACACCACACCACACATATATATAATATATATATATATATATATTTTATATATATAATATATATATACAACATACATTATAATACATATACATAATATATATATAAAATATATATATATAATATATATATATAATATAAATATTTATATATACATTATATATACAAAACACACACAGACATGTGTGTGTGTGTGTTGTGTGTGTTTGTGTAGGTATGCATATATATATATGTGTTAAAATATATAAAATATATAATTATATTTTAATATATATATATATAATTATATTATATAAGTATTATATATAAAATATATATGTAAAATTATATAGTATGTAAAATTTTATTATATATTATATTTTAATATATATATATATATTATATATATTATATAAAATATATAATATATATATAATTATTATCGTGGGGTGTGTGTGTGTGTGTGTTTGGGGGGTTTTGGGGTGTATATTGATATATATATAAAATTAATTATATATATATAATATATATATATATATATTATTATATATATTAAATATATAATAAATATATAATATTATATAAATATATATTTTATAATATATATATATATATTAAAATATATATATTATATATATATAATAATTATATATATATATATATATATATAAATATATATAAATATATGTATATATAATATATATATATATATATATATATATATATTTTAATATATGTAATATATACATAATTATTTGTGTGTGTACTACTAATAATAATTATTTATATAAAATATATTATTTAAATATAATAAAAAAATAAATTAT
>NW_023643777.1:7500-9036 GCF_015228065.2 Penaeus monodon | reverse complement strand
AACTAATTTTCTTGTAGAACATAAACTCTTTTTTTGACAAAAACAAAATTGCATAGATTTCAATGCCATTTATAAACGATATGATAGTTTTTTTTAATATTTATACATTTATATTAAAATTTTTTATGAAAACCCCTCATTTTTAGCATAGTAATTTTTTCTATTATAAACTTCAATAACAACTTACTCCTTGAATGGGTTTTTTTAAATCCCTCAATAATAAAACAGAGAGACATCTGAATGGTATCCAAGGTGCCACGTGTCCAGCCACTAGCTGTGAAGAAATATTCTATTTTTACCATGATTTTTCCAATCTTGTTCTCAAATGATTACTTTTGTTTTGTTTTTTTTTTCTGTAATCAGATCTGTTAGTATTTTTTTATAATCTTATTATTGAATGTTTAGCACAGCTGAAATGTTCTTTCTTACTTTCTGGTATTTAAGAATTTTTTACTAACCTCTTTTTCGGGCATCTACCAGGCACTTGTTTCGGTTTCTCTCTCTCTCTCTGGTTATGAACTATAATATCAGGGTTTTAACAACTGTATATTTCTTAACAGGTTTAACATCTACTCAGGTCACATAATTTACAAGCAAAATTTGTTTTCGTCTTAATCATACATGCATAATACCAGAACTTAAATGAATTTCCTCCAGAAACAAAAAAAATGAATACATATTGGTTTTTTTTTTCTTTTAATTAAAATATATCCATTATATAAACCTTAATATAATAAGCAAACAGTGAAAAATATAACTGCGTACCCTCTAATTAAAAATAATGTCCTTGTGGGGGAAATAAAAAGAAAACTGAACTTTGTAGGGTAGACTCGCCATATTTTTTTGTATCGTACTATCAGACAATACCGGGTCCACTCTACTGTTTCTTTTATCTTCGTATAATAATGTAAAACCGTATATAACACCTGATACAAAAAAATAGTAAAAAAATAAAGTATCATCTTTTTCTAAGAAAAATAAAATATCATCTTTCCTAAATAATTATTTAAGTACTAATTATCTTACCAGCTAAAAGACTAATTAAATGAGGTATACATAATTTTAACATATGAGTAAAGACCAAGGTAAGTTGAGGTAATACAAAAAGGGTGGTTCCACAGACGAATTTTTTTGGGTCATTTCTTTTACTTCATGACTTTAGTGGCTCATTTAACACAATTCCCCCTGAATCTTGGTCTTGGATATATACTTATATATAATATATATATATATAATATAATATATATATTATAATATATATATAATATTTGTTTTGTGGTGTGTGTGTTTGTGGTGTGTGGGTGTTGTGGTGTGTGGGGTGTGTGTGTGTTTAAAAATATATATATATATATATATATATATTATATATATTATATATAATATATATATATATATATATCATCATCATCATCAAATAACGTTTATGCTCATGTTTGGAGCAGCCCGTGGGACCTCTCAACCCATCCCTTCGCCACTCAATTTCGATCTTGCGCCCGCAAATATCTTTTTTGATGTTTTTTCGTCCAGTCTTGTCTT
>NW_023643777.1:0-2500 GCF_015228065.2 Penaeus monodon | reverse complement strand
TGGTCAAAACCACTAAAATACCATCAGAATAGAAAACACATCAATGCCACAGTCCCTCCTCCGGTCCCCACTTCGAAAAAAATTTAAATTTTGATAATTAAGGAGAGAAAAATTATTGATATTTTTGTGTACTGGTGAAATGTGGGCTTTCACCAAGAAAAATATCAAGCAGTTTTTCATCAGCATCCCAGACTTTTCATGTTTTTCAGATGTGGATGCATGGCGTAGAGGTGGAGTCTGCATATATGTAAGCGATACCCTTTAATCAAAATAAGAAAATCTCCTCTACAAACTGTAAAAATCATACAGGTAAACCGTAAAAAGCAGTAACGTATTCCTTTCCTTCCTCGTCGGCACAATCTACAGAACCCCCTCATACAAAAACAAAAAACGAATTTTTTGATTATCTTGAAAAATATTTTATAGAGAAAATTGTTTACTAAAGAAAAAAAACTCTTTTTTTATCTTAGGTGACTTTAAATGACGATTCTAAATAAAACCAAAACGCAAAAGTTAAATGGTATTAAATTAATAAAAATGAATTAAAAACAAGTTTTTATAAAGAAGTTTACAAGGATTGCAGAAAAACACCTCATCCCATATTTAGATGTCACTAAAAACATAATTTGCGACTTTAAAACAACATTACAATCCTCCAGTTTTACTTTTTACCAATTATATTAAGCCAACTAAATCGCCATCTCACAGATCTTAAACAACAGAAGACTTTGGACAGACAAGTTTAATATTCTAAACAAATGTGATAAAGAAATGGTTTTTTTCGATCCCTTTAAAACAAAAAACAGTTAGAGGGCCATAAATGATAAAAATAATATACTCATAAAAGCTCTCAAGATAAACAAGATTTGACCACCACCCCTTCAGGCTAAACGCAAACATAAGAAAGAGGAAAAATGTAAAAAAACACTCCTACTTTGTCCCAAAAAACAAAATCATTTTTAAAAAGTAAGTTCAGTGACTGTAGAAAGCCTTTTCTGCCCATAATA
Organism: Penaeus monodon; assembly: GCF_015228065.2. Taxonomy (NCBI): domain Eukaryota; kingdom Metazoa; phylum Arthropoda; class Malacostraca; order Decapoda; family Penaeidae; genus Penaeus; species Penaeus monodon. The sequence goes on along the minus strand of NW_023643777.1, from coordinate 1,493 downwards.
TGTAAAACTAGTTAATACATTAGTGCCTAAAGAAGAAAAACAAAAAACACAGACAATTTCCCTAAATTACATAAAATAAAAAAACATAGAAACACTTTAATAACTTTTTTTTTTTGCAGAAGTCGGGAGGACGCACTTATGAAACAGACAAACCGCCCCCCACATATCAAACACAAACATAAAATGAAGGCTTTATAACATTTTTTTCAGACCGCAAACCAGTAAGAGTAGAAAACAATTATCCTAAACAAAAAAACACTTAAGAAAGACGAACTCCGTGGAAGCTGATGGCATTGCAAAAATCGTTTTCATAAAAACGATAGTTTACCATCAATTGCATACTATCTAGCAGTCCTTATTTAATACATCTATAGTCCACCGATGTTTTATCTATCACTTTGGAAAACAGTACCATAACAACCTATTTTCAAAATCCGGGGACCAGAGGACGAAATTAATTACTTATCGGACTTGTCCACTATTACTACCAGTAATATCTAAAGTTTCTCGAGAAAAAAACAGTTGCGAAGTAATTAAAAAAAAATTTTTTGGACGCCAATAACCTTATATCTAAACACGCAACACATGTTTTTAGGAGTAAAATTATCAAACCGAAAACAGCATTATTAAAAAGTCACAACAAAATGAAAATTTTATAAAAGTATAGAACAACAAAACAGATCAATTTTGCTCCCCTCTATGTGATTTATCGAAGGCCTTTTGAACAGTGTCAACTATATATTACTTGTAAAAACAAACTAACCCAAAAAAGAATAATTTTGACCCAAAAAAGATTAAATTTTTTTTGGGTCAAAAGTTTGCTTTGTCCCGCGGAGAACTCAATCAGTCAAAAATCCATGAAAAAAGTATCATTAAAAGCAAACAAGTTTCGTTTTCGGTGTTCCCACTAGGCCTTCCATTCCTAGGGCCAATCCTTATTCATCATATTTCATTAATGATCTGTCATCAATTGCAAAATACTGTCTTTCTATTTAGTACGGGCGGACGGACCTCAGTTTTCATCAACGCTGTTCTCTGTTAACAACCTAAAATGAAACTGATAGGAAAAAAAAACAAAACAGAACCCCTAAACAGAAGCAAACAACCAACAAACACAAAAAAATAAATTATAATAAATAATAATAATAATAATAATAATAATAATAATAATAATAATAATAAATGATAATAAAATCAATATGAATGGCCTGAAAACTAAACCCCCCCCCAAAAAAAAAAAAAAAAAAAAAAAAAAAAAAAATCATAGGCAGCCGTCTGAACATAGGAAAAATACCCACAAATGCAGTTATAGATGTAAAAGGTTGCTACATCAAACCCAACACAACAATAACAAAATCTAGGGGTACACATAGACAGATATATGACATTTAAAAAAAAAAAAACACACATTGAAAACACATTACAGAAAAAAGTTAATGGGCCCCTCTGATATATACTTAAAAAAAATCACATCAAAAAAAAAAAAATTTCCA
>NW_023643776.1:0-38230 GCF_015228065.2 Penaeus monodon | reverse complement strand
AAAAATTTTTAGAAGGAAAAACAAGAGTTTTTTTCCGCAAATAGTCTTAGTAGAAATATGCCAAAAAATTGTAGTGTGACGTATTCTCAGATACAAGAACGCACCCGGATTCACGTATGCGAACGGGTGATGGCCATGTTGCCACTTGGTGGTCGCGTCCTTTTTTAAATGAGCTTACTAACGCCCAGCCGTACGCCCTTACATCTTTTATTAAACGCCCCACCTCCAGGAGAACGTGCCTTGAGTCTTGAGTTTGAGAGAGCTCGCGGTACACACCCAACCCCCTTTCACGACTGAGATAGGTGGCAACCCCTTCGCCGAGTAGGTGGTGAAGTCGCCACCGGCAGACAGTTGGCGGGTAACCTCGGTCGTGAAAGGGTGTGAGTGTGGGCTGAGGGAGATTATTGTACACTATGATTTTGGCGCTTTTATATGTTCACTGTGTTGTAAACCCTGTGTTTTAATTATATTGAACTCGGCCGTGATTCTGTGCACCGTAGAACAGAAATAAAGCATATTGAACTCGGCCGTGACTCTTAACTCCTGCAGAACTTGGAGGTTAATTTTGCCGGGCTTTCCCCTCATGCCCATATTCATGCCCTATAATTTGCGACTGAGGAATATTCGTCAGCTCCTGTAGCAAGGGTGAGTGGCAGAGCAGCTGCCCACAAACCACTACAGATTCGTAGTGGCAGCGGTGGGATAGAGGGTTTGTTTACCTCCCCACTCGTAAGCCTAGTAACACCAAAGTAGGACGTCATCAGGATTCCTCCTGTGTTCTGGACGATTTTGCGGGGATAAACCCCCTCAATTGGGTTGTCCTTATACCCAGAGTGTGGTTGGTGTGTGTGTGTGTACATACACCAAAATGTGTCGGATATTATAGTCAGGGACTCTAGAAAAAACAGTGCTTAGTAAAAATTACGAATACTGAGTGTGGTGCTAAGGTAACAGGGTGCTGTACCAACGACCGTTGGCGAGACCTGGTGAATGTATGTGTGACAGCACTTGACCTGGCGCTCGTACCCTCCCCGCGCCCGACCGCAGGAATTAATCACCTAAGAAGCGGATGGGACAACCACCCCCTCACTGTCCTACTATGGATGAAGGTGGGGACGTGCTCGATGCCACCCCAGTCCCAGTGCCAACTACCACCCCCTCAACCCTCCACTCTATGGGAGGGATTGATTCCACTGAACATAGGGGTATGAACGATGTGGATTCGACTGCCAACCCTGATGCTGATAACGAGGGATTCCAACTCGTTCAGACTAGAAGGAAGAAAGTGAAAACCATGCCGAATGACACCAGCAACCTGACCGAAAAAGCAAACGGGAAGAACCAAAAGCGCGAACCCATCGCCCCCCGGGAGAGGTACATTAGACTGGCCTTTCCGGAGGACACGACTTTCGTCGATAAAATAAGGTGGATGAGGGAGGTTAGCCAGCTGCCGCCCCTCCAAGAGGAAGGCCCGCTAGACATGGTACAGGGGAGATGGATATCCTCGCGCTACATCTATGTACGACGAGAACAACAAGAATATGTGGCCCTGATGGCTAATGGCACTTTTGCAGGGATATCTCTGCAGAACAAAGACGACTTTCAGCCTAAAAATTAAAAATACGGGGAATACCTGGTTACCAGGTTTCCGAAGGAGGCGGCCGCTGAGGAAGCACTGCATCTTCCGGGTGTTTTTAAAGCCCGGAGGATCTATAAGGACAGACAGCCCTTGAACAGGCTCATCATTGTATGGAGCGGTGAACAGCCGGCACCTAAAGAGTACCAATTCTTTGGTAGATACATAGAGCCGAGCTCCATTCGACCGTGGTGCTTAGAGGTTGTAGTCTGCTACACCCACCTGCCCCGACCGTACCCATCGACCGCGGAGTGGCGATGTCCAGCCCAGCCACACCCACCCACTCAGGGCCGCGTGACGTCACCAACCCACAGGAATTCCCGCAACTGCCAGGGGGATTCCCCATCCTAGGAAACTGCCACAGGAGAAACCATTGGTGAAAAAGACATGGATACGGCCGAGGAAATAAGAAGCATCAGGCAAGAGATTGCTGAAATGAAAAAAGCATCAGGTAAGAGATTGATGAATTGAAAAAAATGATAATGGAGAACAAAAGTGATCGTGTAGACAGGGAAAATGTGCGTTCTGATGATGTTAGTGATGTTGAAAATACGAATGAGGTCTCTGATATTATTATTACGCACGACAAAAGTGAGCGTGTAGACAGGGAAAATGTGCGTTCTGATGATGTTAGTGATGTTGAAAATATGAATGAGGTCTCTGATATTATTATTACGCACGACGGGCCATCTGAAAACAGTGACGACAGTGACCGTAAAAATGACACTGACGAAGATGTGAAGGAAACGGCCGATCTGTGGGACATCACTCAGAAAATGCTATCAGGTACGTATTATGCGTATAGTATCAATACGCGGAAAGCGCGCAAACAGATAAATAAAGAAGATTCAACACAGATACGTAATGCAGTACAAGAAATATGCAGACTAAAGAGTTTCATCAAACAGAAATTTGACCAATCAGTTAAACATAGGGTGTGATGGGGGACAAGAAAACAATTACTTTTCTTTCATGGAATATACATGGTGTCAACCGTAGAATTAATGACTTGCTTTACTATATTCATAACAATAATGTTGACGTTATCTGTTTACAAGAGCCCTTCACATCAGCCACTAAATTAAAAACCGCTCCTAGAATTAGAGGCTACCACTCCTATACGAACACAGGAATGACAGGCCTATTGACTTATGTCATGACACCATACCGCATAAATTGGTGCAGAAATCTAATGACAATAATGTGCAGTATCAGCATTTACATATTCGAACAGCCTCTCGGTTTTTCTCTGTACAATGTATATGCAAGGTGTAGAAAGTTTCAGACATTCACTGCCCAACTTTCAGAATCACGGCACAATATGCATGGGAGATTTTAATGCTAGACATTATACATTTGGAGATAATCAATGCAATGAAAATGGCGAAGAGTTCCGACATTTTGTGAACAACAAATCTATGACAGTATATGATACAGATAGGCAAACTCACGTGGCGGGGGGCAGGCTAGATTATGTAATAGGAAGGGATCTGTGCATGGAACGTCAGAAGCATGCTTGCAACAGAGCTAATCAGGACCACTTTGCAATAGTAACGAGACGCTGTTGATAATACTCAGTCTACAAAAACAAATAGACTCAAAATTTCTATCCCCCCTTACCTCGAGCATCACTTTAAATCTCTTATCTATGACTGGTACAATGATTACACAGTAACAAGTGTTGATAAATTTTCCATGGACATGACAACAGTAGTCACTGATTACTACAACACTTGGGTCTGTCCAAAGAAAACCTTCAAGAACAGCAACTCACAACGCTCCAAACAACCTAAGTGGGTCGGTGACCCTACATTATTAAGGGAACAAAAGCGAGTTCAGGAGCTTTATGATATCTACAAGCAGGATAATACCCGTGACAACCTTATTGAATTTCTTAAGGCTAACAAAAACCTACGGGAATTAAAAACTCATTTCAGAAATTAACTCTTTGGACAGTTCCTACAAAGCATTAACAATAACACCTCAATGTCGGAGGTCTGGAAAAAAAATTAATCGAATATCAGGCTAACAAACTAACACCCCGCAGTTCCATAGTCCTCTTGCACAAGCAGATATGCTCTTAGTCAATGGCTGGAGCGTCCAAATTGAGCTCACTTCCCACAAATATTCAGGATCACCTTAGTCAATCTAAAATTGCACGCAAATTTGCCATTGAGATGGATGTTCTGATACTGACCCTCAGACTTTGCTGAGATCACTGAGTGGAACTGAACAATGCACTGATCAAAGGAAAAGCGTCTGCCCCAGGTGAGGATGGAATACCTATAGTGTCCTCCGCCTTATAGCTCAGTACCTGGTAATCCCCTTTGCACCTATACAGGTTAAGTTTGTCACAAGGCATTCTGCCTAGCCCCTGGACACGCAGTCTAATCATCCCAATACCGAAATCAAACACTGATAATACGACCAATTTCATAACCTCATGTGTATGCAAAATTCTAGAAAGGATAATTTTGAACAGACTCAGGTACAGGTTACAAGGTAAATTATCTCACAGATTGTACGGATTCCTATCGGACGTAGCACCAAAAACATTGCTTTGCAGAGTACTTTTCACCACTCTAATCCAGGGAAGCCACTGTTTTTCTTGACCTTAAGTCAGCTTTTGACTTGCAAACAGAGAAGTTATCCTAGAACAATTAGTAAGCTTTGGCATCCGGGTAAGATATTGAACTGGATTAGAATGTATCTCTCGAACAGATCTGCAAGTGTCCGTTCAGGGGAGTGAGAAGTTTCCACTTCACAGTCTTTGAACTTGGACGCCACAGGGAGGAGTTCTCAGCCCTGTGCTGTTCAATGTCCTCATGCACAAGCTGGTGGCAGATATCCACTTGGGGATGGTGAATCCATTATATGCTATGCTGATGACATATGCGTCAGAGCATTATCACAAGAGAGATGCAAATAATTCTCGACTGAATCACAGCAAAGGCTCATGAGTGTGGATTTAGTCATTTCCGCTGAGAAAACAATGGCTCTAAACCCATTGTTATCATCCCCCACCCACTTTCGCATAGGTGACCAAGAGCTTGAATATGCCACAAGTATAATATCTCGGGGTGAAGTAATGATGCAGACCTGGTCTTTCTCTAAAGAAGAGACTCTGGAGAGATTGAAACCTTTGAAAGTTCTTGTCGGAAGAGAACATGGCATCAATGTTAAGCTTGCTAGAACTCTTTACTTGGCTTTATAAGGTCATTTGTAAACTACCATGCACTGCACTTGTTGCAGTGCAAGGAATCAGAAATAGGTAGTTTGGAGGTAGTGCAAAATGAAGCTATGAGGATTATCCTCGGCGCCCCGAGAACAGCAAGGATAGTAAACATGAGATCAGAATTAAACTTACCATCCATTTCTGATAGAATAATATTTATTTCCACCATATTTGGGGTCAAAGCTCTGAGGGAACCCTCGTATCTCTCAGATTTCCAAAAACAACTGCAACATAAAATCACGCAAGTAGACGTGACAAATCACACACGCGCGCCCTCTGATACACAAAATCTCCATGAACATTATAAAACTCTAATCTGTTCCAATTAGTAAAATACCAAAAGGTCGCTCCATTCCACCATGGAAATTCAACTTGATCGTGCACCTTACATGTCTACCACAAAAAAACAGGGTGCATAACTGTGTTGAAACAAATTGCACTAGCAACGGTAACGGAACACACAGAATCTATGGGTGATGATGCATATGAGTGTTACGTCGACGGATCCGTACAGTCTGGATACAAAGCTGTTGTGCTTGCGCTGATACAAAAAGGCTTACTACAACATCAAGTTAATATGAGAATACAAAACTGGGCCAGCACTACACAAACGGAGCTGGCAGGTCCTCGCAACGGAATTCTTAATGTCTAGGGGGTCTGCAGTAGTTTTCTGTGACTCTCAAAGTGCTCTTCAGGACGCTAATTCTTTCAAAGCAGGTTGGCGATGAAGAAATTGGAGTTGCATTAAGCGTAACGTAACCTATGCAACAGAGCGTAATTTCAACATTCAATTTGTATAGATACCATCTCATGTTGGCATACGCAAGCACGACCACGTAGACAAATTGGCGAAAGAAGCCGCATCAAGGATATTGTGAACATAGATTTTGGATGCTCTTGCTAGGGTTGCACATATATTGAAATTCTCATAAGGAAGAACTAGTAGATCTGATTAACTCTCAAAGGCCTGAAAGCTGTACCATAAGGCACTACGATCAGTATAGAGATGGCAAGCCCTTTCCCATGGTGGCACCGAAGTCAAACAGACAGTGTGATGTGGTATTGCCAGAATACGTTTAGGTTACAGAATGTACTGACAATTGCACGTGCAAGAAGTGCAGATGATCTAGATGTAGACTGTGTAACGAAGAAACAAACGAACGTTGAGCACTATATCTCGGAATGTCCTGTGATACAGCCTTTTAGACCACCTACATGAGGTATAAAGAACTATGTGAATATTTCATTTGATCTGATTCATTGGAAATATACTCGAACTATACCCTAAATTTACTATGTAATAACTACCGTAAGCAAATACAGTGTTATTCAAACCAGTGGCAAAGCATATGAAAGTAATAATTTTTGTATGATGTATGATTTATATTTCTATTTTACCTTGTACAACTACAGTAGTTACAGACTACTGTACAATGTCAGATACATGTAAAACTGTAATCATGATTCCCCACGCCTGAGCAGATAGCCAGGGTGGTAATAAAACTTAACTTAACTTTACCTCCCAGCCCACGCCTCTTGTTATTTAGTTAGTTTTAATAATTATTTTCTTTTTTTTTTTTTTTTACTTTAAATGTGTTTGTGTCACTTTACTGTTTTATCAGGTTTTGCTACCTGTTTTATTTTTTCCCTATTTTTACCTGAAATGTTTTTTCATGTAATTTTATTGTTTTAGCAGGTTTTACTCCCTGTTTGGTATATTTTTCAATTTTCTTAGATTTTAATTCATTTTACTGTTTTAGCAGCTTTTGCTGCTTCCTTTAGTGTTTTTCCACTTTTTACTTTAAATGTTTTTCATAGTCTTTGACTGTTTTAGTAGGTTTGCTGCCTGCCTTAGTAATTTTTTTTAGGTTTACTTTAACATTTATATTGTTTATTCTACTTTTATTGTGTTTTGTAAGCAGATTTACTTTCATATGTTTTATGTATATCAGTTTACCTTACATTTTTTTGATGCATTTTAGATTTCCTGGCCAGTACCAAGTTAATTTTTTTTTTTTTGACATTGTATTTTTGTAACTCTGCTTTTACCCTTTGTGCACTTTTATTTATTTTTACCAGTGCTCAGATGTGTGATGTCTGTGGTGTCTACCTATGAACGTTGAAATCTCGCAGAATATAAGTGTGTGTCGCGCCCAAAGTGCAGTGATCTTTTCCGTGTGACGTGGAAGGTTGTGGGTCTGTACCGTATGGACTACGGTCACGCACCACACTGCCTAACAGACCACAGGTGCTGCCTGCCATGCCCCGCAGCAAGATGTCACAGCCAGGGTCACGACCACCGACCCCAGAGGATGCAGGCCCCCAGGACGAACTACCCCCAGGGCCAGACCCAAGGTTGGCACCAGCTCGGGAGTGCTATGGCCTCGGGAGGGGCACTGTCTGATTCTGGGATGCTGGCCTAGAAATGCAGCAAAGGCAACGGGCCCAATTGGAGCACGGTTATGGACTGTTGGGAGCACAGGTGGGGGACCAGCTGGCCCGCATGCAGGCACAGATGCAGATGCAGATGCAGGCACAGATTCAGGTGTTGGCTACTCTCCTGAAAGGTCAACAGCCACGCCTTCCACTGTCGCCGATGAGAATTTGCCAGCCGCTGATGCTGTGCTACCACCTTCTTTGTCGACCATCCAGACCTGCCGTGAGGAAGCTACTGGACAGCAGCACGTCTGCCTCCATCAGTGCCTGTGGGCCCACAGTCTACTGCATTTTGGCCTCGTACCTGACCTCTGCAGTAGACAACCAGCCCGTCAGAGATGGGAGAGACGTTACCGGACCTCAGCAGATGGTAACTCCTACACCAGCTGTCGTGTCAGCACCATCACCGCCCACCTTGTCAGGGACTGAAGCTGCGACCCAGCCCGGCCTCCAGTGCTGCCTCAGCCAACACAGTATGGGCCACCTCCGCAATATACAGCGCCTGTACTACAGCCCCTGTCTATCAGCACTCAACACATCCTGCAGCAGCTGATGGCACCCCGGTCTCCTCATCCCAGTCATGGCCAGTTCAACCCTGTGATCGTGCTTGCTTCGTTCCACACTGACCACGGACGTGAGGGGCCCCCTGTCTTTGTGGGGAGAGCCAGCCTCCCAGGGCATCCAGCGGAGTCCTGGATTTCCAGCATCGAGCTCGCAACCCGGCCTGCCACCTCCGAGGCTTACATCCGCATGGCGCGTAGCAAGGTGACGGATATGCCGGGTCAGTGTTGAACAGCCCAGTGTTACCAGCATCCAGGACTGGGTGAGTTTCAAGGCTCGGCTCTGGGACCAGTTTCGGGGTATAGCAACGGCTCAACACTTTTATGATATGCTGGCCCAAGCAAGGATGGCAGTAGGCCAGGGGCCTCTGGACTTCTTCCGTGCCGTGGAGCTGGCAGTACAACAGGGCCTGCGAGACTATCCTCGGGGACATCGGGAATCTGAGGGTCAAATGCAGCGCATTAGGGTTACTGAGTGGCTTCGAGGTAAAGCTGCTCTGGCAGACTTATCGACCCGCAAGATGGCCGAGAAATGCCAGTCTGTCTGGGACTCTGTGGTTGGGGCAAGACATACCCTACCAGATGTGCACGGGCTCCGGGAGAATGGGAACAGATGTCGAGTCTGTGGCCAACCCCAGCATGGCACTCGTGACAGGATGGTCCTAGGCCTTCACAACCCAGGGCAGAACCCCACACCGACACACCCGCCGATGGTCTCGCGGGTAGGAAATGGGCAACGCTCCTGGTGTGACTATCATCGAATGGAGGGCCATCACACCAATGATTGCCGGGCAAGGAAAAAGGTCGGTGTTATAGCTGTGGTGAGATGGGCCACCTTAGAGCTCCATGTCCCTTTCGCCAACGCCGCTTGGAGGGGACCTTCCAGCTTGCGGGCGGCCATGCCAGTACACCGGGACCTGACCACTCACCCGAAACCGAGGTTCATAGGACAGCCCATGATAGTCCTCGAGGTGGGAGGTAGGCCGTTTCTCCTGTTTTTTGGACACAGGGTCAGAAGTGACAATGGTGAAGAAGGCTGTCAAGATGCTTGTCCGTCTGCACGTAGTTTAGGGCGTTCAGGCTTCAGGGAAGTCCCGGACAAAGCATCTTACCTTCACCATCAATCGAAATAAACTGTCATCCACCGGACCTGCGTCGTGGAGAACCTTCGCTTCCCTGGTGATGTATTGATAGGTATGGACCTCCTGCACCGCTTCCCTGTCCGTATGATCCTGGATGTGTTCCTGACGCGAGTTATGTGAACTGGATGGATACCGGTGAAAAATTACTTTCACCAGAGGGGCTCAATGGGCTATCATGTGCCTGCTGCTAGGATGCAGCGACGAGACACCTGAAGCAGTAGAGTTTCTGAGCTGTTGCAGTCCCCTTCGCATAGCGTCTCACCTGTCACGTAGCTGAGGAGACTGTGGTAGAGGCGAAGTCGGGCAGTTTGTGGCCGCCACAGTAACCTGTGGCTCCCCTGTTGACATGTGTCTTGCCAAGTTGAAAGTGGCACTGATCTCCCACTGTTCCTCGCACCCTGGTGACTGTCCGTGGTCGCCGTTCCAGCGTGTGGGTTGTTAACCCACACCCGAAGCCACGCAAGATTCGTCCAGGAACTATGCTGGGATACGCTTCCTTCCTGGGACAGAGGATTTGGTAGCCACAGCCCCGACCTCAGTGACTCGTGAGACCCCTCCCAGAACCCTTGATGGCCACGGCCTCCTGAAGAGTCCAAAGAGTTCCCAGGGGGGGTGAATTTGTGTACTGTGGTGAATTCCTGGACGATGACTACGATAGTACTGCAGCATGTCTGGACTTAGGGTATGAGGAGGAGGATTCTTGTGTTCCCAGACACGCCGCCCTTGATGAAGCTCTCCAGCATGATGAGTGCGGGCTGCCTGTGCTGCCGAAAGCTTGGGCACTAGTGGCACTGGGGTAGCTGGTACTCCCTTTCTCATAGCCCTCGGGCATCTAACCCCCAAACCAGGAGGGGCAGCTACGTGAAGTCCTAGACTATTTTCCCACTCTGTTCTCCAGGACAAGCAGGCAGTGGGTCACGTACCAGGGGTGCAGCATCCATCATCACCACGAGAGACACTCCAGTTTGTGTGCGACAGGGAGGCTTCCACAGAAAATGAAGGAAGTGGTGTGCATGGACTGTGACTGTATGCTGGCCCAAGGTGTCATCGAGCCATCCTCAAGCCCTGGATTCACAGTGGTACTTGTCCGAAAGAAGGATGGTTCTCACCGGTTCTGTGTCGACTACCGGGGCCTGAACTGGGTGACAACACCAGACAAAGCACCCCCTTCCCCGTATTGACGAGATGCTGGGAAATCTTTGTCAGGGCGTGCCTGGTTCACCGTTCTGGACAGCCAGTCAGCTTATTGGGCTATCTCGGTGCAAACCCCGATGATCGCCAGAAGACAGCTTTCAGTGACGGCCATCGACTGCTGCAGTTTCGGAGGCTTCCCTTTGGCCTCTCCACTGCACCAACGACGTTCCAGCTGACGATGAATGTTGTTTTGGCATCTGTCGTGGACGTCACACCCTCGCATACCTGGATGATGAGGTTGTGGCATCTGTGAATTTTAGTGAACACCTGCAACATCTGCAGGAGACACTAGCACTTCTGCATGAAGCAGGGAAAGAAATTAAACTTAGAGAAATGCGAGTTTGCCAAGCACGAGGTGAAGCTCTTGGGTTTTTTTGTCGGTCCCGAAGGTGTAAGGCCCAACCCAGAGAAGACTGCTGCCATTGCTGACATGAAGCGGCCTCGCACTGTGCAGGATGTTCGCCGCTTCTGGGTGCCTGTGGTTTCTTTTGCCACACATTCAGAGGTTTGCAGCAATGGCTAAACCCCTGACAGCCCTCACCAAAAAGGGGGTGAAGTTTTAGTGGGGAGATGCTGCTCAGCAGGCCTTCACTGCTTTGAAGGACACCTTTGTCAAGAACCAGTGCTGTGTCTACCAAAATTTAACAAGCCCTTTGAGGTGCACTGCGATGCCAGCACACAGGCTTTAGGTGGCGTTCTTCTTCAGCACAACTCAGCGGGTGTGCCACATGTTGTCGCCTACTGGTCCCGCACCCTGAAAGACGTGAGACCCGCTATGCTGTTATTGATCTGGAGGCGCTGGCTGTGGTAGAAGCTGTCCGAGCCTTGACCCATATGTCTATGGTCGATGGTTTGAAGTCCGGACAGATCACCAGCCTCTGGTTGAGGTATTTTCCAGGCGCACAAAGAGCACCCGCTTGAGCTGGTATGCATATGAGCTTGGAGGCTACGACTTCTTGTTGAAGTACAAGACAGGGGCTGGCAACCATGTGCCTGATCTCTCATGACCTGCAGGTGATGTACCTCAGTCTTGCCCATTAGAACAGGCCCAGGAGACCCGTGATGCTGCTGCTGATGAGCCAGACCCCACTAGGATGACAGCCGTGCAGATGAGGGAGCACCAGCTACAGGACCCCAAGTGTGAGGACCTACTGGGTTGGCTAGAAGGACACCGGGCTGTACCTGGGAAGAGACCGCCTGCTGCACTCTCCAGCTTTGAGGTGGAGGAGGGTGTACTGTACTACCTGCGGACGTTTCCTGACCGGGTTGTGAGGCAGGTTTATGTACCCAACCACCTCCAGCCACGGGCTGCGATGCCCACTGCCTCCAACTGCTACCCATCCCGGGATCCATTGTACTTTCCCGAATCTTCAGGGTGCCTGGTACTTCCCCAATATGCAGCAGGGTGAGGGAGTACGTGGCTAGCTGCCATGTATGCCAGCAGTGCAAGGGTGTTGCAGGACGCGCACCGATGGAAGGGCATCCACTGCCAGAGGCTCAACTGGTGAGAGTGTCAGCTGACCTTATGGACCTGCGGGGGTCAGCAACAGGGTTTTTGATATGTGCTTTCTATCGTGGACCACCACACGCGGTTCATACAGTTGGTCCCACTGGTGACAAAAGAGCCAGCAGAGTACTGCAGGCTTTTGTAGACCACTATGTGACTTTGTTTTGGGGCCGCCCTGACCATCTTCACACTGACAATGGCTTGGAATTCTCCTCTGACGAGTGGTGCTCACTTCTGGAGGCCCTCCAATGGGGTGGTGGAGCGCACAAATCGGACAGTGAAGGACGCGCTGTCGGCACTGGCTCAGCAGGCTCCCTCACAGTGGCCCACTCATCTGCCTGCTGTACGCCTTGCCCTGAACTCGGCCATCCACCGTGCCTGGGGGATCAGCCATTGTACTTTCTGATGGGTCGTATGGCGCTCTTTGGGAAGGGCCTGACTAATCGACAAACTGTGGACCCGGACCTGATACTGGGTCGCCTTGCAGACGCCCGCCGGTTTTGCTGTCGAGGTGAGCCGTAAGATGCATGAGACCAACAAGGCCCAGTATGACCGTGCCGCACGCACCTCAGGACCATACAGGAGGGCACGCTAGTCCTGCGTAAGGTTCTCAGGGAACCCTGGACCCTTGGGTGATCGGTGGCTTGGTCCCTGCCGTGTACAGAAGCGGTTGGGTCCTGTTTGTTATGATGTTTTGGACCTGCGACCACCCCATCGCGCTGTCAGGGTCCATGCTAACCAGATACGCCCTTAACATCCCAGCGACCGAAGTTGACTACCTCGAGGAAGCTGACCAAGTGTAGTGCATGTTCAGCGTCGAAAACATTTGTGGTAGTGGGGTCCTGGAAATTGCATTCCGAACCTGGACAATCTGGACAAACAGTCTTTTAGAGTTCCTGAGCATTGCATTGTGATATTTCTACATTTGTGATATTTTTACTAGTCTTTTTTATTTTAAGTCCTTTTTGTATTTTTACATGTTTGATTTGTGCTATTTTATATATTTCTATATGGTGCTATCGGGTACTGGCACTCCCGGAGGTGTGGCGTTTTCCGTTCCGGGGGAGGGGCTGTAGTGTGACGTATTCTCAGATACAAGAACGCACCCGAATTCACGTATGCGAACGGGTGATGGCCCCTGTTGCCACTTGGTGGTCGCGTCCTTTTTAAATGAGCTTACTAACGCCCAGCCGTACGCCCTTACATCTTTTAATAAATGCCCCACCTCCAGGAGAACGTGCCTTGAGTCTTAAGTTTGAGAGAGCTCGCGGTACACACACCAACCCCCTTTCACGACTGAGATAGGTGGCAACCCTTCGCCGAGTTTGCGGTGAAGTCGCCACCGGCAGACAGTTGGCGGGTAACCTCGGTCGTGAAAGGGTGTGAGTGTTTGGGGCTGTACACTATGATTTTGGCGCTTTTATATGTTCACTGTGTTGTAAACCCTGTGTTTTAATTATATTGAACTCGGCCGTGATTCTGTGCACCGTAGAACAGAAAATAAAGCAGTCGAAGACGGATCCTGGTGTCTCTTAACTCCTGCAGAACTTGGAGGTTAATTTTGCGGGCTTTCCCTCATGCCCATATTCATGCCCTATAATTTGCGACTGAGGAATATTCGTCAGCTCCTGTAGCAAGGGTGAGTGGCAGAGCAGCTGCCACAAACCACTACAAAATAAAAACTGAGAATGTACCAAGGAAGGAAGACATCAAGAGGATAATCCGATATGACTGTTTCATGTAGAAGGTAGTAGAGGAACTGGGGAACATAATGGCCCTCCTCACCCAGAACGCAGAAGTCCTATGCAGATTTTACAAAGATACATATTGTATTCAGGACTTCTATAAACTGATATAATCTTTTATATTTTTAAGTCTTAAAGATATTGGTTTTACAACCTTGTATAAAATAAAAACCTCACCGGAAATCTGTGGAAAGGTAAGCCCAACTACCTCTCCTTACCGACATAATTCGATGTACTTTTTTGTTGGCTACAAACAAATTAAAAAGTGGAAACAAAGGAATTTCGTTTTTAAAGAAATACTCTAAATAACATCACAGATATTGACAAAAAAGTCAAAAAAAAAAAAAAAAAAAGACAAGCAAGTCCTGACCGCACTATATACTAACAACAACAAAAAAATGTCTAAGTATTTTTCGGTTGTAAAGTCACCCCGGGAATTTTGGTTTTCTTTCGTACACTAGTTTTACCAGTTTCTCTGATGGCAAGTAATAAGTCTCAACCTAGTCTCAGTCTGCAACATAATTCTCCCCTCCACTTTTAATAAACTAGCCTCCGGGTTAGTACAGTGGTATCCGAGGGGTCAGCAGTTCCGCGCCCCGCCCAAGCGCGAGAAATTGCAATTGTCGCCCGGAGGTTACTGCTGTGGCTGGCACCACAGCGGCCAAGGACTAGGTTCAGCCGAGTCAACACCACCTGACACACGTGAGCGGGTCGGCATTAGTCGACACAGGCCGGGCTCCCCTCATGACATACCCCGGGCAAGTGCTAAGCTTCGCATATCGGACTTATCCTTATTTAATAAAATTATAACAACTTTTCAATTTTAGATTTCATATCAGGATCTAGATAGTCGAGTCAGATACTCCAAATAAGAACCTAAACTAACCAACCTAACTTATCCTAAACCTAACCTAACTTAACCTATATCATTGTATAAGACCTTGTGTACCAATAAAGATAGTTTTAGTTCTGGCCAAGAGCTATGTGGTTATTGATTATAACCATGCGGTTGTCATGGAATTAGACTGGAATAATCTACTACAACCGTATTGATGAACATTTTTTATTTCATTGCCGTTAAAGATGCGCTCTGCGATCAAATTCTACATTCTAACATATCCTGTAAAAAATGAACATTACATTTAAAAATGAATATATCCTTTTAAAATGGCAATATTCTTTACAAAAATGGCATTCCTTTAAAAAATGACATCTCTAGAAAAGAGACATGTCTTTTAAAATATGGACATGTTCTAAAAAAATTGGACATGTCTTTAAAAAATGGACATGTCCTTAAAAAGTGGACATGTCTTTTAAAGAATGGACATGTCCTTAATAAAAAAGGACATGTCCTAATATAAAAACAGAACATTGTATAATTATTGCTAATTGATTGCACTTTGACGTTGTTCTATTAATTTACATAGGTGAACTGCAATAGATTATTAACATCACATATGCAGGCATACTATTTTGTACATTTATACACAAAAAAGTAATAAAAAAAAAATGGACATATCCTCGTGTGAGACTTGGGCATGAAATCATTGCCAATGGATTGAACCGTAAGTATGTTGTTGTTTCATTAATTAAAAAAAAAAAAAAATATGGGCACGTTCTCGTGTGAAATTCGGACATGAGATTATTCTTACCGATCAAAAACAGGAAGTAGACACGTCCTTGTGTGAGAATTCTTAATGATCGATTGCATTATAACGTTATTGTTATATTATTTTACCCAAGTGACCATCCAGAAACTGTTAACATCACACACACACACACACACACACACACACACACACACACACACACACACACACACACACACACACACACACACACACACACACACACACACACACACACACAGGCACGTGTACTGTCTTGTGTAGGTATACACAATGTTGTATAATTTTTTTTTTTAACTGTTCAGAAATTCAAATTGAAATTCCGACCGCTAATATGTGTTTTCTAGTTGTCTGTTATTTCTTAATAACTAAATTGAATTCAATAATTGAAGCCACCACCATCTGGGAAAATTCTCCCAGGTCAAATGTTTGGGGCCAAATGTACAGCTTATACTAATAATTTCCTAGTGATGTGGTATAGCAGAAAAGAAACTCAATATTTGTACAAGTTATTATAAAGGTAAACTGATAAACACAACAGAATAATGATAATAATAATGAAAATATCTAATAGCTGATAAATGAGGAAGGCCTCCGTGCCTTATCCTCACCTACAGTACTAGCGTTAAGTAAAATTAAGTAAATTTTCCCTTGGGAAATAAAGAAAGCAAGTCATGGTATCTTACATCATCATTTTAAATTCTGATTATACATTAAAAATAGGAGGGAAAGAACATCTCGTCTCATTGAAACATTCGGGCATGAAGAAGCTGTCATGGTGGTCTCCAGGCATCCTGACGGATTCCCTCTCACTTCTCTTGGACAAGTTTTACTCTGGATACATTGCCACTAGGGAGCGGCTAGCGGCACGCAGCCACCACCACACAAAGGCCGGAAGGGAAGGAGCGAAGGGCTGACCGGTTGCCCACGCCAACCTCCAGAACAATTCAAGCACGAACGAAAATATAATGGTTATTCCTTTTCCTTGCACAATAAACTATTTGTTCACATTTTTCTAACAATACTATCAGTTTATATAGTGGAATGAAGACGGAAATTGGTTGCGCAATAAAATTTATGAATGCAGTTTCCGGTTGGTAAAATTACCGCGCGATTCAAACTATGATGATCCAAAACGGCATTACAAAAGAAAAAGAAAAGAAAAAAAAACGTCTCGAGCTGTATTTTATATTTTAAGGAGCAACTTCACCTTCATTTTGTTTATTTTTTTATTTATTCTTTTTTTCATGTCATATTTCTGTATGATCTAATCAAAACCAAACCTAACTAAACCTTAACCTAACCAAACTAACCTAACCTAACCTAAACCTAAAAAAATCATAATAATTACCCAATATCTTATACTGCATGCTTACCCAGTTGTTTGTGTTCCTGGGCTGCTGTAGTTCGTCCCCATGATATCCGAGGTTGTCACATTATAGCCTCATGGTACCCTATTCTTATCCTTGTTATCCCATGTCATTTAGAAAGTTTGTCATTTTTTGTCTTATATACTAGACATTAAAATCTACTATGTATTGCTACGCCAGTGGGTCTTTGTCTCTGTGCTAAACATGTGTTAACATGAAAAGGATGACCTGGGCATGTGTTAACATGAGGGACCTGGGCAACATGACGCAGCTGGCTGTGAGCGGAGGAGCGGTGGAACAAGCCGGAAGACGGAGTTGGGTGCTGCTCCTGTGAAGACCTCGTGTGTGCCTTTGTGACCTGATAAACGTTGTGTTGTCCTGTTATAAGCTATATCGTGCAGTGTGACATGCTAGTTTCCCCCTGTATTGTGCCTATAGAAAAGTGTACGGGTAAATAACTTGTTTAAATAAAGGAAAGACTGTCATTTTGTGTTTATTTCGTGCCCTGCCTCGCCACGTGGCGTTTTCCCTCCTGGTGTTCTGGGACGCTGTGGTGCTCGGTGCCTCTTGGAGCTGTTCAGTTTCACGACCCTGTGGATAGCACGCCGTCTGCCTAGCCTGCTTGGTGTTGGTGGCAGAGAGACGAGGCGGTCGGCGTAACAGTATGAATGCGCAGTTGAACATTTGTTTGTTTAAATTCTTTTTGTTGGATATAGACTAAGGGTAGCGCTCTTATCACTACTCGTCCGATGTCGCTTTCTAATCAGTGCATTCCGTGTGATATCATGGCAGTTGCCAAGTGCATAGGTGAAATAATTTTATACTTATATTTATTTGTTCTATTTGTGTATGGCCATTCCTCAATGTGTTCCATGAAAAAGTATCATATCCATACTTCAAAATCTTGAAAACAGTAACTTTTTGATAATGATAATAATAGTTATGGATTATCTTTTCGTAACAATAGCAGGCGTCTCCCCTTCTACTTAATAAAAAAATAGTTGTTTGTTATGATAAAACTCAGATTCACAGTTGCCGAGGAAGGGAGAAGGGAAGAATAGAAAGAAGGGTTTCAGACAGAAATGGATTGAGGAAAAATAAGAACACAACGTAATGTGAGGAATATCAGAGTAAAGGGAAGTGTGACTGATTCATTATTGAGGTGAGGAAAAATAATTTTTGTTCTTTTGGTTGTTTCCATCATTATTACTGTATATTCACACACACACACAAATCTATCTATCTATATCTACATATATATATATATATATATATATATATATATATATATATATATATATATATATGGGGGGGGGTGTATATGTATATGTATATATATATTTATATATATATATATATGTGTGTGTGTGTGTGTGTGTGTGTGGTGTGTGTGTGTGTGTGTGTGTGTTGTGTGTATTTATATAAATGTATATGTATATGAATATATATGTATGCATTTGTATACATTCTTTGTCTCTCTCTCTCTCTCTCCTCTCTCTCTCTCTCTCTCTTATATATATATATATATATATGTATATATATATATACATATATGTATATATATATAATATATATATTATATATATATATATATATATATATATATATATATATAAAGCGAGGTATATGTATGTATATACTCCCATCCATATACATATGCGATGTGTGTGTGTATGTGTGTTTGTGTGTGTGTGTGTGTGTGTGTGTGTGTGTGTGTATGTGTGTGTGTATGTGTGTGTGTGTGTGTGTGCGTGTGTGTGTATGTGTGTGTGTGTGTGTGTGTGCGTACGTGTGTGCGTGCGTGCGTGTGTATGTGGGACCAAGATTTGATCTCTCTTTAGGTATACCAAAGAGTGAGCATTACCAAAACTTGTACCGAATTCATGGTTACTGCATTATTCTATCTAATAGATACATTACAGACATATCCAGACATGGAACATCTGAAAATGAATGTATTTCATACATACACGCACTCACTCACACACACACTCACACACAACACACACACACACCACACACACACACACACTATATATATATATATATATATATATATATATATATATAATATATTATATATATATTTTAAATGCCTTTATTTCTCTATATATAAAATAAATATATATATATATATTACGCCGCCGCCTCGTCTCTCTGCCACCAACACAAGGCAGGCTAGGCAAAGGGCGTGCTATCCACAGGGTCGCGAACACTGAACAGCTCCAAGAGGCTCCGAGCACCACAGCGTCCCAGAACACCACGAGGGAAACGCCAAGTGGCGAGGCAGGGCCACGAAATAAACACAAATGACAGTATTTCCTTTATTTACACCAGTTATTTACCTGTACACTTTTATATAGGCACATTACAGGGGAAACCAGCATGTCACTGTACGATACAGTTTATAACAGAGGCAACACAAAGTTTATCAGGTCACAAGGACACACACGAGGTCTTCACGAGCAGCACCCAACTCCCTCTGTCTTGGCTTGTTACTCCGCTACCCAGCTCACAGCCAGTTGCGTCATGTTTGCCCAGGTCCCTTCATGTTAACAAATGCCCAGGTCATCCTTTTCATGTTAACACATGTTTCACCACAGAGACAAAGACCCACTGGCGTAGCACTATCCCCCCTATCAAGCAGACGACCGGTTGCTCTGACATACCTAACATGAAACAAAATACAGAAAATTTATATAAAATTAGTCCTCAGGAACAAACAAAATTCTTTCAACACAAAAGTAACCGTAATTGTAAATCAGTTCTCAGAACACAAAAATCTTTCATCAGCGCGGCTTTCTTCACTCTCGCTGGGGTCGCTCTGGAGTGTGGGCGGCGGTGGAATGGCAGGGCACCCAGAGGGATATCTGCCCCAAGGACCTGGCTCTTGGTCACCATTGACGTCTGTTGCATCGCCCTCACAATCCAAATGCTCGTCCTCATTTCGGTCAGCGTCTGCCGTCCTCATCGCCGCTACGGGTCTAACGTCATCTTTTTCACCATGGCCCAGGAGTAGCTTTCTGGCCCATGGTAACGCCACAGCCGGTCCACGTGGACAACCGACGGTCGTTTCGCCCTCTGCGAATTCGATAGGTGACATCAGAGAGGGCCGCTACCACCGTGTATGCCCTTCCAGGGGCTTGTAGCTTTCGGCGAGAGCCCTCGCTTCCGACGCGGGTTATGCAGCCACAATCTGTCACCTATGTTGTACCTCACTTCCCTCATGCGCCGGTCATAGGTCTCCTCATGATGGCCGGCTACCTTGAGCTTGCCACGCACTCGTCAATGCACCTCCGCCAGGTTAGCGAGCTCTGGTGGCGCCAAGTCCTCGAGGAAGTATGCAACGGCCACATACCAACCAACTCCTCACTCCCCTGACGACTCTTCTGGACGCTCCACTTCCTCACAAGTGCCCAGCTTTGCACCAGTTGGCACCTTCTGGGCCTTATCAGGAAGTTAGCTACCAACACTGTAACTACCCCTCCCCTGGTCCACAAGGTCCGCCCAACCGCTACGCCATCAGCCAGCTGCAGGTTTTGAATGGGCTCCACGAGGCCCTCTACTCCACGCTTCACTCTTGACAGTCAACACCGGATTCTAGACTCTGTCCTGGGGGCAAGGTGCAGTCGTTCAGCAGTAACTACCTCTGCACACCAACCTCTGGAAGCAAGGGCACATCTTCACCGTGCACCCTCACCAGCTTCTGTCCAAGGTCGACACACGCCTTATTCTGCGTCAGGTAGTCAAGGCCCAGCAAGCAGTGCTCGTCCAGATCGGCCACATACACCGGCAGCCGCTGCACCATGCTGCCCACGCCAATACGAGCCTCCACTGGCCAGTTGAGCTGCACACAATGCCCCGTGACACCACACAGTCTCTGTGGTGCGTCTGGAAGTCGCATAGTGGCCAACATATCAGGCCACACTAGGGTCTTCTCAGCCCCAGTGTCCACTGTCAGGCAGCATGGCTTCCCATCTATTGAGCCCTCCACCTGCATCATGCTGGTTCGACATCAGCTTACCCAAGTCGGGGCCCGGGAACCGAGGACGGCTGGGTCTCGGCCCCCTTCTCCAGCCTGTCCGAGTTTTCCTCTTGTACCACTTCCTTAGCCTTGGGACATGCACTTGGATGGTGACCATTCCTGCCACAGTCCTTGCAGCACTGCTGGAAGGCATCAGAATCCGTCTGGTTGAGAGGATGTGTTCTCCGCTCCCTCCGACACCGACTACGTCTGTACCCTTCCTCACCGCAGCCCCAAAACAAGCCTTGGAAAAATGCTCAGCTCACCTTCCTCAATGCTATCTTCTCCACTTTAGCCTTCCGGCCCCAGAGGTCATGGCGGGGCTGAGCAGCTGGCCCTAGGCCACTGGTTGCCTTCAGGAAAGCCTCGAAACTCCAAGGCCCTCGCCAGCGCCACCTGCAGGTCCTCAGGGTGTGCCTGCTTGACGTAGATTTGCAGCTGCTGGTCCTGCAAAGCGTCAACAAAGAAATCGCGGGACAGGACCACGATCATCTCTTCTGCAGCTGCAGGGTACGACCTCCTTACCGGCACCTCCACATCCTGCGCCAGCTAGGACAGTGTCTCGCCATGCTCACAAGTCCGCTTCTTCAAGCGGGCCCGATATACCTCGGCCTGGTGGTGGTGCCCGAAACGGCGTTTCAAAGCCTCCGCCACGCTGGTGTAAGAGGCATGTTGGGATGGCGGCAGATGGCCCAACACTTCCACCGCGGGGCTCCTTAACACTGTTACCAGCTGCAGGGCCTTCTCTTCCTGGCTCCAGCCCTGGGCAGATGCCAGCATTTCAAATTGGGTGACATATGCCTCTGAGGCCACCTTCCTGTCGTACTCAGCTGGCTTACGCTTCACAGAATGTCTGGAGGCCGAGGGGCTGCGGGGTGGAGAACGTGTGCCATGAACTAACACGCCCGGGGGGTGAGGGAGGCAACGAGGCGGGTTGACCGGGTCCGAGTTTGCCGGCACCTATACCCAAGGGAGCGGTTCCGATGGGTCCCAGCTTCTGCAGCGACCACTGGCTCTGACACGACGCAGCGAGGCCCGGGGGTTTTCTGTCAAGGACCCCAGGCAGACCCCAGTAAATCTGACACTCTGGCATCTGTTGCCAGAACCTCGTCTGCCTTCTCTGCTTGCAACGTTACTACCTCGTGACGCCGCCTTTCCTCCTTCACTTCCTCCCTCAGGCCCTGAACCTCGCTGTTCAGAGTCTGCACCTCCTCCATCAGTTCACTCTTCACGCTGTTGCAGGCCTTGTCGGTGTACTGCTGAGTTTCCATCTTCACAGACACAAGATTGCTCTGTAGCACCTCAACAAGTTGGCAGAACTGTTCCTCTGCCTTCCTTGCCTGCATCTCGACGAGATGGTGCGCCTGCTCGCGTGCCCTCTGTGCCTGATCTTCTGCCCTTGTGCCATTTCCTCCCTCATACCGCCAGCATGGCAGTGATCAGGTCATCTGGCTCGGCTTCACCTCACTCGTGCCTGCCTCAGTCATAGCCTCCTCTCCCTCATGGCTGCCGCCATCTTTGGATGACATGATAATCGGCGCTCTCACTGATCAAATATCACAAATCCACTCCTGACACCATTTGTTACGCCGACCGCCTCTCTCTCTGCCACCAACACAAGACAGGCTAGGCAGACGGCGTGCTATCCACAGGGTCGTGAACAATGAACAGCTCCAAGCACCACAGCGTCCCAGAACACCACGAGGGGAAACGCCAAGTGGCGAGGCAGGGCACGAAATAGGCACATTACAGGGAGAAACCAGCATGTCACACTGCACGATACAGCTTATAACAGGCAACACAAAGTTTATCAGGTCACAAGGACACACACGAGGTCTTCACCGGAGCAGCACCCAACTCCCTGTCTTGGCTTTTTCCTCCGCTACCCCGCTCACAGCCAGTTGCGTCATGTTTGCCCAGGTCCCTTCATGTTAACACATGCCCAGGTCATCCTTTTCATGTTAACACATTTTCATGTTAACACATATATATATATATATATATTATATATATATATATAATATATATATATATATATATGTATAATATATTATATATATATATATATATATATATATATGTAATATATATATTATATATAATATCTATATATATATATATATAGATTATATATATATATTATATATATATATATATATATATATATATATATTATATATATGTGTGTGTGTGTGTGTGTGTGTGTGTGTGTGTGTGTGTGTGTGTTGTGTATGTATGTGTACAATATTACTATGTACGGGCGAAAGTTGAGGTAAATTATTCATAATTTAGCTGTTGCGATGATATTCGCCCCTGAATTTCCTTTCAGAGGGAAACTGCCGTCCCTCTAACACCCACCTGGGCTGATTTACATAAGTTATCTCGCAACGATGAATTCTCAAAACGATTACGATATCGTAATACATAACCATATGCCCAAAACTATCGTAACGTTTATCGTTCCGAAACAATTTACCTCATCAGCTTATTTCAGTTACAATAAATACATAAACAATATACTTTTAATTATTTTATTTTGTATTTAGTTACTTATTAATATTATTATATATACATATATTTTTTTGGGGGGAAGGGGGGATTAATCAGTGTAGGAACAACATATAATGATGTGTATTAACAGGAAAAGTATGATTAATAGAGGAACTTTGCCGAAGCGTGGAGGCGATGAAAACCCTTTACGTGGGCCTAATGAAAATTATCAAGGGAGTTTACTGGAATTAGAGGAGTCTAACATCGGTCGAATTTTGAATAAAAACGTCGAAATATTTACTATATATGTGTATATATCTGCTGTGGAATTATATTTAGTACACTGCGGGTCTCCCTTTTGTACATCTGGTAGCCACTTGATGAAACATAGCGTATTTTTTATAAATGACGCGAAAACACTAAGTGTTGTAAAAAAGGGTTTTGATGGTAGAATATAAATGGTGCTTTAGTATCTACTTTTGGAAAAACTACTTAATTATTCACTTTGTTTTTCTTCAGCAAGTGATAACAAACATGTGTATTGTTATTGTTGTTTTGGGTAGTGGGAATTTTAACTGCTTTCCTGAATTATTTCTATCTTGAATGGCAACACCTTTGAGCAGCTTTCCTCCTTTTTTCAACACACAGTATCAATATAGCTGCAAAATATCTTGAAACATGAAAATACTTCATTTTTAAACATCTATGTGTGGTGACCCAACGTGCGACGAGTTTCCGCGCTCGGTAGAGTCAGGTCCAGGCGGTTTGGCGAACCGACTTCGCCAATCCCCCGGCAGCTTATCGGACTGACTCGAGAGTATACATGCGGTGGCATATTAAGCCGCCGGCCCAAAAAACTCCTCACTCATCGGCTAGGCTCTCACCCGAACACTAGCTGTACACTCTAAATAAAGAGTAATTTGACTTCTTGTGCGTTTGCTTCCAACCACACTGGTGACCCTCGGAGTTAAGAGCCCAGTTAGCCATGAGTGTGTCAGCCGCCTTGAGCCTTCCCCACCTGCACCTTTGCTTGCCTTCCTGAATGGTTTTGCGGTGGAACAGGAGTTCCTCCTACGCCATGTCACCTCTCCGACCACCAAATATCGGATACTGGCCCACCAACCTTTCGCCTGAACCCCTGCTCTCCGTCAGCGACCTATTAACAACCCCGAGTACAACACATATGAAATCCTCAAAGAAGCAATCCTGCAGAGAGCCCGCCTTCCCCCCGAAACGCGCTGCGCGCTCTCTTCACAGCTTTGTCGCCTGACACCCGTACTCCCTCGGAAATACTCCCGGGACATACAACGCACTCTCTCCCGTGCCAACACTCATCTGCCCCCCGACCTTCTACGCTCGCTGTTCCTTCAGCGTCTACCAGCGACCGTTCAAACCCCTCTACTAGCGTCGGGGCTCCCTATGAACAACTAGCCTCAAAGCGGACGAGATCATAGCCATCCCGACTACCGCACAAATTTCAGCTGTAGCGCTCCGCACTCTAACTTTGGAAGCCCTCGCGACACAGGTTGCCGAACTCAACAACTGCCGTTCGACAACTTTCAGCCCCCGAACCTTCACCACGTCCCAGATCCCGCCATCGCAGTCTTGCATCACCCAGTGCCAACCGTGACCGTGGACGAGACTACGCGCCTCAGTACCGTCACAGCTTGCAGCCGTCGCCGTTCCCCGACTCCAGGTAGCTACTGTTTCTTTCATTCCCGATTTGGCAGCAGGGCGCGTCGGTGCGAACCCCCTTTCTCGTGGCCGGGAAACGGACCCCCCGGGAACTATAGTAGCGCCGATCTCCCGCGGCCCCAGACGGCGCCTACTCTACGTCCGCGACCCAAAAATTCACACCTGTGGTTCTTGGTGGACACAGGAGCGGAAGTTCAGTCTCATTCCCGCATCCTTCAAAGACAGGCAATCGCCTGCTTCTCGCACATTGGGGCTGCCACCCGTTCGCCCCTCAACGTATACGGTGAGCGCTCATTGACCCCCTTTTCAGCGCGCTCCGCACTCGAAGCTGACATGGGTTTTCCTTGTCGCCGACGTACAGCAGCCGATCCTCGGAGTGATTTTTGGCTCACCAGGATTCACGGGGGACCTTAGGCGGGGGTGCCTTGTCACCCGTCAGGACCCCCACCTACACCTCATCGGCCCTGGTACGTGTCCCCCGGATATACACTGTACTGCCCAACCAGTGCCCTTACAGAGCAGTGCTGCGCGAGTTTCCAGCGCTGACCAAGCCCCTCAACGTGGCAACGACACCACCACACACCGTCAAGCACCAAATCGTCACGACTGGGCCCCCGGTCTTTTCCCGCTGCAGGCCACTCGCACCAGATCGCTTCCGCACGCAAAGGGAGAGTTTCGAGCACATGCGAGAGCTCGGCATCATACCCCTTCCAGCAGCCAGTGGGCATCTCCCCTGCAAACCTTGTATTTCGTAAGAAGGAACCGGGCGGGGAACGGGCGTCCCCCCCCCCTGTTTGGGCTTATCGTCGCCCTCAATACAGCCCCCCCCGCCACCGGACACCCCCGCTTTTACCCCCCCGTCCCGCAAACAAACCTTCCACCTCTCCTTTTTCAACACGGGAGGCTCTCGGGAAAATGCACGCATTTTCTCTAAAAATTCGAAACCCCTTTCCGTCAGAGCCGTAAAAACCCACCACCAAATTCCCCATCGCCCCCGAAGGAGGAACATCCCCGAAGACAGCGTGTGACCCAAGCCCCTTCGGCCTGTAAACGAATTCCACCCTTGCGGAATGCCCCGTTTCCGGGACAGTTCCGCAACGCCCCGCCCCAGACCTTCCCAGCGCTGTTCATTGAGCTGTTCCACCCGCCGGGCCCCCCTACCAGGGGTGTCCCCCACCCCCCCCCTTCGGTCTAAAATCCGATTACTCATCCCCGCCAGCAAAAGCCAAAAACAGTTGAGGAACACCCAGCAGCAACCTTCACCCGGGCCCCTCTTTTTTTGACCGCTTTTGCCAGGGAGCCCGGATTCCCCCGTTCCCCCATCAACCCTGGGGGTGAGGAGTCTTTTTCGGAGGTCCTCCCTCTTCCCCACATGTTTCTAGTCCCAAACACATCCGATACCCATGCCCGACGGTAAATACCCCCCAGCCCTCAAGGAGAAAGGGTCCCCCAGCAAAGTTTAAAATCAGGCAGTTTTTTTCCCCCCCCTAAGCCAACCCATGGAAGACACCAGCTTCGGAAAAGTCCCCTATCGGCCCAATGGATTTAACTTCTTTCAAGGAGGTTTTCATCCCGAAAGTTTTGGGCCCAAACTTCCTTTCTTGGCAAAACCCTCGGCAACGGTCCCCCTCCCTCGCTTTCCCCATCCCCGGTCGGTGTGGTGCCGGGCGGGGCAAAGAGAACCGTTTTGTTTTACTTGGGACCCTCTTTTGAGAGGCGAAATTCCGAATCTTTCCGAGGCTAAGCCAAGGACCCGCCTTAAGCCCCACCCTCCGGCCGAACCCCTTCCTCAAACCACCCCCGCCCCAACAAGCAGGGAGAGCAAGGCCCCCCCGCAATATAGCCGTACCCCCGAAACCGGCCTCGGTGACCACCGGACCCCATGGGGAGCAAAGTTTTTTGCAAACAAAGAATTCCAGTTAACAGGTTGCAACCCCTGTGGACTTTTTCTTTTTCACGGACTTCCCTCCAGCCCCACAACCAAAATAGGTTACAAGTTTGGCTTTCCACCGGCAAGGAGCTTCCCCTTTGGCGGTTGGGTACAACGGCCCATCCCAATCAACTTTCCGGGGGGGACCCCATATGTTCGAAGGGGAAGGCTTTTCCAACATCTTGACGGAGACCAACAAGCCCCTCAACCTTCGCCCTGCAAAACAACAGGAAGTCGGCCGGTCAGTCCCCCACCGCCGCCGGTTGGCGAAGAGAAGGGCACCGTGGAATTTTTCGTGTTGCCCCCAGTTTTTCACCACTGACAATACCCACACATGCGGGGGGCACCACAACCAGGCCGGCAGACGCCCCGTAATCCCAGGTTCCCTCCGATATCCAATGGTTAAAGTGCGGAGCAAGCAACCCCGAATCGACTACCCAGCTTTTTTGGTTCGCAGGGAGCCCAGCAACAGGAATCCCTTTTTCCCCTCCCCAGGCCCTCCCAGACGGAGAAACCCACCTCCCCTTCAACTAGAGCAGGTTTTCAGCTTTCAGGGCTCCCCGGGACACCATCCCTCCTGCCGACATCACCCCCCTCCGCCTGGGCAGACCCACCGTTACCCCCCCCCCCTTACTGATTTCCCTCCAAAGTCACTACTCCCGCCGGACAGTTTTGTTTTTCGAAGCTTAACAACGCTTCAATAGGGGAATCCGCGGTGGGCAACACAGGAACCTCCCATCCCGCAGCAAAAGTCCGTTCCTGGGCCCCCCCGGCATCATATAAGACCGTTAAGGCCCCAGTGGTTTTGTCCCCGCACATGCCAAAAAATCATCCGAAATGCCCAAATCCGCAGTACGGGTTTTCACCGTGACACAACTAAAATCTCCCCCCCCAACAGTTGTTCCTTGTTAACCGACAGACCCGGCCCGCTTCACCGGCATGTTAAACACCTCCGACGGTAGTCTGGTCCCCCCCTACCAGCAGAACCCCAAGGTTACAAGCTTCATCCCTGAAACGATGATTTGACCGGTTTTTTTTTTAAGCACCCACAAACCCAGTGGGCCTGAAAGGCCCCCACACCCTTCCCAGGACCCAACTGCCGCCCACCCATTTGGCACCAAAAGACCTTGTTATTCACAACCTGGAATATCTTCCCGCCTATTGGGAACTCCAGTGGGACCGGGTCCCCACGACCCCGACAGAGGTTCCCCTCAGTTTTTTTCGAAATCCGAAGCTTCTGGAGGCCAGGCTGATGCAATCCTTCTCGGCTCGAAGCCGGCACCCGGAACCCCACAGCCTACCATCCCAGCCACGGCCAATGGCCATGGGGTGGGGAGCCGCCCCTACCACCGCCCCCACCCTTGGAAGGAGGGCCCCCCCTCCAAACTGGGCTTTTTTTCTTCCTTTTTCTCCCGCACCGAACACCTGGGGTTGGAACCAGTTACCCTTGGCACCTCCCCTACACAATACGGAACCTCCTTTTCCACGACAGGACTCTTCGGTGGCAAACCGCCCAGCAAGAAAGATGGGTCCCCCCTACGGGAACCACCCAATAAGCTCCATCCCCCTGCTGACTTCCTAGTCCTCCCATCTCCCCGGAATCAAGGAACCCGGGGGAGCCATTCCCGGCAAGCCCAGCTTTTCCCCGCGGACCGGCCAATGGCCGGCCGCCGTCCCGCCTTCTCGTCCACCCCCCCCCTAAAATACGAGACCATCCAACGGCAAAAACCCGAGGAAACCCAATCCTACTTGCCCCCGGGCGGACCCTCCAGGACTGCTCACGATGGCCTTTCCATAAATACGACCCACCCCCCAAGCCCTCCCCTCCTGCCCCCCACCCTCATGGAAGGGGCCCCCTGTTCCGGTCCATCACAGCGGGAAACCCAGTAAAACCATTCACCCAATCCCCTGCCGACCCACGAGGAAAGGACCACACCGTCACCATCGACGTTGCGAAAAAGCCCCCACTGGCCTGCGCCATCCTCCCACGGAAGCAAAATGGCCCACGATTTCGAAGGTTCGTGTTGGTTTTTTTTCGCCGACCCAACTAGAACAACTGGGAGGGGAGTGCCTGTTTGTGACCCCACCGTGCACCGACGACTTTTTTCCCGCGCTTTGGTTAGAGTCCAGGCAGGTCCCCCCCCGGCCGGGTTTGGGCGAACCGACGTTTTCCCCCCCCCGCCAATTCACCCGCCAGCTTTTCATCGGAACCTAACCACCTCCGAGAAAAAGGTAAAATACATCCCGCGGGGCTGGGGCGATAAATTTTAAGCCGCCGATGGGCAAAAAGGAAACTCACCTCCCACCCTGATCCCATCGCTTTGTAAGGCTCCTTCCCTAAACCCGGGGCACAACTAGGCTTTTTTGTAAACACTCCCTAATAGAATAAAGAGTAATTTTGGACACTTCTTGTGCGTTTGCCTTACAACCACATCCTTCCCAACCTTTTTTGTCCCCCTCCCTCTGTTTTTCGTCCTGATCCACGAGTCCTCCCCCTCTACCCTGATCCTCCCTTAGACCTGATTTCCCGATCCTATAAGTCTAACGGGGAGAACGCAATTGGGTTTTAAAATTCGTTTCCTTTTTTAAAAAATACGGCAAGGAGCCCTCCCTTAGGTATGCCCCTGTTGTGTTTTTTTTTGCCAAAGGCCGCCTTCCCCCCCAGCCCCTAGACCTGAATGCCATTTGCTTAAATTTACCTCCTTCGCTTTAGATGTGTTTTTGTTCCCCCCCCTCCTGTGCGGCGTCGCCCCCAGAGGTCCCTTCTTTATTTTTGTCCCCCCACTACTTTCAAAGTACTTTTTGCCTTGGTAAATTTGTGAGGTCCTGTTCACAAAATTGGATATCTTTTGCTGGTGCGTGAAAACACGAATTCTTTAGGCTTGTTTTTTTGTTTGTTTATCCCCTAAGTCTGGGAACTTTTTTTCCAAGACATTCCCTCCCTAGTTCAGATTCCCATTTTTATTAAGGTTGGCCCCCTTGCATTTCCCATTTGCCAAGATTTCAAACTGAAAGAGAACATAATCATCTGCCAAATCTTAGATTGTTTTTTTTAGCTTGCCCTTGGCTTTTGCTTGAGATTTGGCGAAGTTCCTGGGCCTTCGGCCCGGCGGGCCCCCTTTTCCACTTAAATGGCCCCGGCCCCTGTTGTTCAGCTGTTTTATGGCTGGTCCGCCACCCCCCTCCATTTGTTTTGGTCCCCCCTGACACCTCCCGGTGCCCATCCCCGTGGGCGGTGGGATTGGCCCCAGCAGGCCGCTTTCCTGTAGCCCCGTGGTTGTAAGCAGTCCCGTCGCCATAAATTTCCTCCCTTTAACCAGCACGACCGGCCTTTGTGGGTTGCTTGTGGGGGTTTTTCTTAGGATTGCCCGTGGTGGGCAACCGCAAAATTTTCCCTCCCAAGTTTAGTGTAAAAATCAGTTTTTGGTGGCCTGTTTTTTTTTCGGCACTCGGGGACACGCAATTGCATGCCCAACAACCTCCCCCTCCTTTCACCCGTTTTTTTCTATGGGTTTTTGTATAAAAATCCCCTGCCCAATGCAACTGTGGGGGTAACCTAAGGCGCAAAAATTCCTGGGTTGGGCAGAAATGGACTTTTTCGGTAAAAAAAACCTCTGGGTTTGTTTTTTTTATTTCAGAGAGTGCCCAGTGGGTTCATAGCCACTTGGTGGGGCATCTGGAGTTTACCAGCTGGCCCGAGGGGGAATTTCTTCGTTTTTTCCCCTCTCTTGTGGGGAAGCCTTTTGGCAGGAGGGAAGGAGGTTGTGCCGCCACCGTTAAACAACTTTCCCTCCCCTAAGTAAATTTTCCGGCTCTTGAATGTATTAATGATGGGGACTTTTTTGGGGGGCATAACCCAAAAAGCGGGGGCCGGCCCCCCCCGAATTTTTGTTCCCGGCTTAATTCTGTCCAGCAAGCCTCATTGCCCTCCTGATTCCCTCTATGGGCCTGGGACCCGTTTTATTTGAATGTAAGTCTTCTACCCTGAGCAAGCCACATCCCTTTGTGTTATTGGTGCAGATGGTGTTGTTACTGGAAAGTAGATGTTTTGTCCCAGTGGGGTGGAGCCGGGCTTTGCCTGAAAGACAGTCGGCCCGGCTCCTTTGGAGTTCCTGTGTGTATGAACCATCGTGGGTTTCCTTTCCTCAATGGACGCCGTTGGTCCCCCCCACCCACTCAGTGGGCCTCCCATGAATTAAGCAACTTACCTCTGCACCTGTTAGCGAAGGAGGCCCCCCCCGTTTGGTCCCTGTTTTTTACCCTCTGGATATTGTGGCATCCCTTTGCTGCCCCAAAGGCCGGCGCCTGCCCGTTGTGGTGGGGGTTCCCCACAAGGGGATCACCCGGATCCCCGTCTGGTAAAATTTTATGGTTCGGGCTCCCCGGAGGGTTGGGACATGGTGTTTTTGCAATGAACCCCGCCCTGGGTTTTTTTTCCTGCCTTTTAGCCTTAGGCACGAGTTTTACACTATTCATTCCCCTTGTTGTTTGCTTGCCCAGTTCTCAATTGACGAGGAAAAACTCTATCGAGGTTCGGGGGTGCCCACGGCGGATGCTTCGACAAAGTCCCGGTGTGGGGGGAGTTCCCCATGCCTTTGGCCCAGTTAACGTGGGGGTTTCTTTGAGTTGAATTGGACGGTTTAAGCCACCCTGGCACCCTGTTGTGGAGAACCAGCCCCGGAGTTTGTTTGTGCAACAGCTTTCGTTTTATCTGGTTCCTTAGGCGGCGGTTCACCCACTGACTTAAAATTTTGTTGGTCCCCCCTTTAGTTAGTGGAGGCTTGTTGTCCCCTGGGAGCCTGGTATTGACCTTTTGATTAAAGGAAATTGTTTTTTTTGGCCGTTTTTTAGAATCCAAAAAAAAAATTCGTGGAAGGCCCCAAGGGGAGAAGGTTTTTGTCCCCCTTTGCCCACTAGGAGGTTTTTTGAGGGGGAAAACCCTTCGCCCACATTGGGGGCAAAACCCCAGAATTACCCCCTGGCGGGGCCCTTACTTCGTTTTGGACCTGTACCCTCCAAAATCGGTCCTTTATATTTTCTCCTGATGCCAAGTCCCAGAAGCAAAGGGAAAGAAGAAGGGAAAGAGGGAAGCATAGTCCCCCCCCCTACCATTTGGGCCCCTGGACAGCAATGGTTCCCGTAGAAAATTGATCCTTTAGTAACTCCTTGGTGTGTCCCCCCCCTTGGGGGCCCCTAATGACCCCTCTTCATGACAGACAGTTCCCCCCCCCTTTTGCCCTTTTGTTTTCCGGTCAAAGCAGGGTAACCTTGGAAACCTCCCTGGCCGACAGGAGAGGGTTTTTCCCGGTTCTATCCCCCTTACCCACCCAAGGGTAGAGTTTAGTTTCCTGAAAACCCCACTACCAAGTCCCATTCCCCTGGATTTCCAGACTTTGTGCCCTTGGGAGACTCCTCCCTTGTCCCCCCCCTCCCAGCCATGGCCCCCTTGGGATTTTGGCTGCAGAGATCTTTAAGTCCCAAACCCCTGTTCCCCACCCCACCCTGCAAAACACTCCCCCCCCCTCGGATACCCAAGTCCCCCCAGACAACGCCCTGGGCTTTTGTTTTTAGGCCAATGTGTCCTTCCAGTGGAAGAATGGATAGCCAGATTTCCGTTCACCCCCCTGCAATAAGGACCAGGGATGATCCTTTGCAACCCCAAACTGGGAAAGGTTTTTATGGTTGAGGAATTAACAAGTACATTTAAGTGTGTGGTTTTTTTAAAAAGGGCCTGGACCCTGGAGAAACCCCCCCACCCCCTGTGGACGGGTTTGTTCCCCCGCATTTTTCCCCCTAGTGGCAAATGTGCCCCTTGGGTGGATAGGTGGAACCTTTGGAAATTTGACTCTGGGCTGTTTCCCTATTCCGGTAAAATTAAAGTCCCCCACCTAATCCCAGGCCAAGAGCTTACCCTCCTGATTCCTTTTTGGATCAAGTCTCCCTCCGGCGTGAAAATGGGGGAAAAAAGAAATGGAAACTTGTTGCAATTCCGCAAAAAGCCATTTCCTCCAGGTCAAAGGAATAACTGGCCACAGATGCCGCCCCCCCCGTGGTTTTTAATTGTGCCTCAAGAGTGCCCGGTGGCTTAATGGCTGTGGGCCGCTTGTGCTTCATTTAGCCCCGGTTGGGGAAACCCGTGGGAGGGTTGGTTTCGATGTGGGGCCTTTCCCCATTTTTCCTCAAAGGGGGGGGGGGGGGGGGGAGCCGGTTTTTTCCAGTTAACCACCCTCTTCGGCAGTCTTGGGGGGGGGCCCAGAAAACGCTGCAGGAGAGGAGATTGGGGCCGTTCACTTCCCCCCCCGTCTCCTTTGGTTTTTTTTAGGGTGGGGAAAACTTATGGTAGGCCCCCTCTTTCCAGCTTCTGGGTAAGGAGGTGGAGTTTTCCCAGGAACCCCCTTTTTTGAAATGAAAGTTTTTGCAGGAAATGGCAAAGCTCCCACCTACCAGTCCCCCCCCCCCAGGCGGGAGAAAAATTAATGGGGGGTAAGGCGAGAATTCCGTCCCCCATCACCTTCGGGGCTTGAAGTTTGCAACCTGGTAGGCCCCTTTTTGGGGTGTGCAATCTCCCCCCTTAAGTTCCCCTCAGGAGAAAAGTATTTCAACGTCCCCCTTTGAGTTTTTATTCGGGTTTTCCGGCCCCGCCCCCTTTCTTCCTGATGTGAAGTCACAGTTACCCTGTCCCCTGGTTTTTTTTGTAGGCCGTTCTGGTCCCCTTACCCTCCAGTTTTTTTTCGGCTGGCCCAGACTGGGGGGCGCCTGCCCTCCGTTCTCTTTGCAGAGAAAACTCTTTGCGACCAGTCCCCCCCCCTGGTTTGGCCTCTGGCCCCTGGGGTTCGTGGTTGCGTGCATCTCGGGGGCCTGAGCGGCCCTGGTTTGGCCCCCTTCGCTTGACCCGTTGCCATAGCCTCTGAGGAGGGTTGGTAACGGGTTGAATAGAAAGAACTCCACAAACCCATTTCCAGCCCACTTTTTTCTTCCCTGCCTCACTCTGGCTGGGGCAAGACTTTTTTCCCTTTGGGCCCATCCCCTCCACAGACCTTCCCCTTAGAAGGGGACTACTGGGTTGTTTCCCGGGGGGTTTTCCCTTTTGCCTTCGGAAATGTTTTTCCGGCACATGTTTTTTTAACCCCTGTGGTTGACCCTCCCTAATCCCTCGTCCCCCCCCCCCCCAATTTTGAGTACCAGGCCGGTTACCCTTCGTTTGTGGACCCTCCCCTGGCACCCCAGCCGAGTTTTTTTTTTGGGGGTAATGGGGGTCAGTGGATGCCCCTTGCCCCTCATCCAAATGGCATTTACAGTTTTCCCCCTGGCCTTGTAAAGCACTTTCC
The DNA here is from genome assembly GCF_015228065.2 of Penaeus monodon. Classification (NCBI taxonomy): domain Eukaryota; kingdom Metazoa; phylum Arthropoda; class Malacostraca; order Decapoda; family Penaeidae; genus Penaeus; species Penaeus monodon. The sequence continues at coordinate 4,310 of NW_023643776.1, read as the reverse complement.
CACAATTTTTGGCTTCCTGTGTTTTTGGGTGGGGTTTTCATTTTGCTTCTCCATACAGCCGGGGCCAAGGCGGGCTCTGGAACGCCCCTGCCCCAGTTTGGGCCTTGTCCCCCACCTTGTTTGTTTTTTTTCCCATCCACCCTTTTGGAAGTTCCGGTCGTGGGTAATTTCGGCTGGGCCCCACTAATCCCATGAGGGGGTTGTTATTAGTGCCATAATGGTCACTAGTGACCGGTCCTTCATCGACACGCCAAGCCAATCCTCTCCACCAAAGAGGTCGCAGTGGCCAGGGTGAGGTCTCTAGGACCCCTCCTCTTCACATGCGTTTGGCCCCTGGCTGTTGAGGAGAGCGATCTCGGGGGAATGTTCTCGAGCACGTTTGGGCTATTTTGCGGGCCAGCCCCGCATCCGGTACCCTGCAGGGAGCCAGGATGGGGGGGGTGTGGCATTGAAGTCTCTCCCCCTATGATCACTCGGTCGTGTGTGTTGCTGCGGAAACCCACATACCTGGGCTGATTGGTCCCCCTAAGCTACTACCAGTGTGGGGGCCTTGCTGTTACACGTTGTACAATTTTCAAGGGGTTCCCCCGGCCAGTTGAATCTCGACGGCAAAAGAGAATTCAACAATCTTTCTTCCCCCACAGTGCCCCCGTGGGTGGCATCGGCTATTGCGGAGCAGGGAAATTGTTTGGCCTTCACCAGGGTCATCAGGGCCTCTTTTGGCCATCGGAACGTGGGCAGCGCGTTAGACGTGATTACCCTGGAAAAAGCGAACAGCTTCCGCTGATAATGTTCTCCTGGGAGCATGACGATTGTCAATGCTTCCTTTGATTCGCCACTATTGCGTTGGAGGAGGGGGGCCACTCCTTGAGGAGAAAAGGCCACAGATGTTCCACTGCAGAAATAACTTAGGATTTGCGTTTCATGATGTTACTAATTGATAGTTACATCAGAGACATCGTTCCACATTCGGGTTGACGGTCGGAGTCTGGACAACTCCATTGGGGAGATCCTCACTGCTTGAGGGGTTCCTCTTTTCGGCTGTCCCAGGGCGTATCCCCTGGAAATCCCACCTGGGGGGGGGTGGGGAGAGCCTTTGGTTAGCTCTGAAAACTTTTTTTCGTCTTTGGCTTTTTTTCTTCGGGGCCCAGGCTGTTTTTTTTCGTGGCATTGGTGGCCTTGGCCTGGGGCAGGCTCAGCGTTTCCTTTTCTGATTCCGGCTTTTGTGGCACTGAATCAGCCTGGTTTAGGCCCTTGCCTGTGGAGGGCATAGCCTGGCTAGGTTTTTTGCCTGTGAGGGCCAATAGGCCTGGGCTTGGAGAGGGGAGAGGGAAGTCCTCGACCTGGGGCTGAGGGGAGAGGGGAATTTGGGCTGATTTTGGGGCCTTCTCCTCCATCCTTTCCCTTTCCCTTTTTGCTTTTTTTTTTCACGTTCCCTGTTTAAGGTCGTTCCCCCTTGGCCAACCATTGACTGCCCTTATCCCCGCCGTTCTTTTTCCCCTCGGTCTCCTTGTGACCAAAAGGGATTACTGCCCACTGCCCTGTGGTAACCCACAGCCAGGGCCTGATCAGGATTCGGACATGTCCCCCTCCTCCCTCGTCGAAGAAACCAATGTCCTTCCTTCGGGGTCCCTGGGGGGGAAACCGGTTGTTGGGGTGGCTGTTTTGGAACCTTTTTCTTCCCTGGTTTTGTTTCCTCTCCCAACTTGGCCTTTCCTTTGGGGGGAGAAAACTCCTGATTGTCCCGGAGGAATCCTCCGGTTTTTCGGCTGGGGGGGCAGCTTCTTCCCTTCCTTAGGGAGGTTCGGGGAACCCTTTTTTTCGCTTTTTTGTTTCCGTCCCCCCAGGGTACGGTAGGTGCCTTGGGGGGGGCAGGAAACAAAGTTCCTGGGTCGCGCCTTCTTTTTAGCAACCCCCTCTTGGCCGTTTGTGAGGGCCGCCCTCTTTTCCTGACAGGGCACGCCCCAGAGCCCAGGTCCAGGGCGTGGATGCCTCTTGGCACAGTTAGGACATTTTGGCTGTTTTGTGTCCTTCTTTTCTTCTTTATGTGCCTTGATGCACACCTCAGTATTTGTTGTGCCTTGCTACAGACACCACATTTTTGGCTTGGCTGTACAGTTAGCCTGGTGGTGTCCCGTACTTCTGGCACTTGAAACACCGAAGTGGTTTCAGGGCACATAAGTGCGTAGGTTTGTAGGTAACCCCCCCGTTTACCCAGATCAAGGGGTGGGAGCTTGGGGTACCTTTTCATGGTCCACCAGGACTTGCCTGGTTGGAGTCTTCCCCCTTCGACAATCGGGAAGCCTCCACGACCTGTGGGTGTGATGTTATCCACCTCCACAATCGTATAGAAGGACTGAGAAGCCCAAGTAGCAAACCATCTTGACTCTCTTTTCCTCCCTCGGGGTTCAGTGGCGGAGAGGCTCCAACTTTTCCTCCCCATCTTTTTAAACTCCTTTTGTCCTCCTGCAGGAAAACAAAGGGTGGCTTTGATCTTTGGGCACGATGATCATGCCCCCTGAATCTCGCGCAAACCCGGATCGACAAGCCGGATGTTTTTGCGCTGGCTCTCCAATTGCCCTTACCATTTGGTAGGCATTGTCCGAAGCCTTCGGGTTTGTACGTTAGGGGAAAAGCCTTAATTGGGGGACAACCGCCTAGGGGGGTCCCAGACTCCGCCCCATCGAGTCGCGGGACTCGGGCCCTTCGGCCGTTTTTGGTCCCCCCTCTTTTGCGGCTTTGGGGCTTTTGGCTTCCGTGGGAGGCACCAGCCCTTAGTGGTTTCGGCTGGGTTTCAGCTGGTGGGCTACCATGATTCAATCAGTTTGGGGTCCCTCTGAGGGGGGGGCCTCAGAGCCTTTGTCCTGGTCTGGGTGGCTGCCTGGAAGGGGCCAGCCACCGAGGGTCCCCCCATCTCGTTTTGGGCATCTGGCTGGGCAGACCCATGTTTTTGTAAACCATTGATTCTTTTTACTGCTCTTGTCCGCCATCTTGGCAAGCAGGGCCATGAATCAGTGTTCCCATCCTGTAGGCTCGGGGGGTTTTTTTTTTTTGCCACCCCGGAAGGCCACTTGAAGGCCTGGTAGGGGTGGGGCCCTGGCCCGTGGTCCTGGGGGTCCCTTGGCACGGGGTCCACGTCACACAGAGGTTCCGGTACCTGTGGGGGGAAATTTTTTATTGCTAGAGGGTGTTTTTCCATTAACTTGGGCAGTTGCCTTCAATTCCACTCCAAAGACCCCCCCCCAACCCACCCACGGGAAGTCCCAACACAAGGGGGAAAGCTGAGTGCTAGAAACCAATTGTCTAACAGCAACAGGGGTGATGAGTGGAATATACGCAGCCAATTAGCCGATTGCACTGGTACACACGGACGGTGTGGGTACCAAACGGCAGCATGAACTGCTTGACCCTAGGCCTCCCGAGGGAGAGAACCAGCCGATTGACCTGGACACGGGCCCTGGATATCAGGCCGCCTGTCCTTTTGCCAGAATAGAGGAACCAAAGAGGCGTGTTTGCTAGCCGCAGGGCGTACTCGTGCACGGCATCGCTCAACCTCCAGGAACTCCCGTCTCCCAGCTCACAAGGGTGCCACGCACGGCAAAACACGTGGGTAGGTTGTTCCAACCTCTGGGAGTATCCCAGAGGGGATGCCCTTTTCCACCTAACAGGACATCATTGATGGGAAAACACTTCTGCTCCCTTCCCTCAGTGAGGAAGGGGAGCTCTTTCACTTTTTCCAGGCAGTTTCCTCTCCGCTCCCTCGGAGGGGACCTGTTACCCTTTTTTCAAAGTGAATCCCTCTTTTTCTCTGAAACGCCCCAAAGGTTGTTTTCACCTCATTGAGAAAAAGAGGGGGGGGTCCTGCACCTGTTCCTGTCAGTTTTCCTTCATCCCTCTGGAAAACAGCCGGCCACAGACTTGTTTCAACCACAGGGAGGGGAGGAAAATTAAACATTTTTCCCAGGAGGTTTCCTATGGCAGGGGACGGTTTTTGAGGTGGGAACCCCCTTTCTCTTTTTGAAAACATCCAAAGGATGTTTTCACCCCTCAGTGAGAGAAAGGGGTGGGTTCTGTACCTGTTCCAGTAAGCTCCTTCGTCCCTCTGGAAACAGCCAACCACAAGACTGTTTTCCATCAAAAGTGAGGGAGAGGAAAGCTGACTTTTTTTCCAGGAGTTCTTTTTGGCCAGGCGGGATAAGTGAATCCCTCTTCTCTCTGAAAAAACCAAAGTTTCACTCAGTGAGGTAAGGGGACCTTTTAACCTGTCCAGTATTCTTCTCCTAAAAGCAAACACAAATTTCACACCCGTG
>NW_023643775.1:0-7500 GCF_015228065.2 Penaeus monodon | reverse complement strand
ATACACTTTATATAGGCATATATATAGATATATTATATTAAAATTATATATATATATATATATATATAAATAGATAATATAAATATATATATATATAATTATAAATATAAATATAATTTTTATATATTATATATATATATATAAATAATATATAATATAATATATATAATAATAAATATAATATATATAAATAAATAATATATAAATTAAAAATATTATATATATATATAAATATTTTATAAAAAATAAAAAACATATAAATATTAAATATAAAAAAATTATATATATAATTAATATATATAAATATAAATATATAATATATATATGAATATAACAAAATATATATATATTATAAAAATTATGCATATAATATACATTATATAATTAATATATAAATATATATATATATATATTTTATATAAAATTAATATATATATAATATAATATTAATATATATATATATTATATATATATTAATATAAAATAAAATATCATCATCATCAAGGGCTAACGCCAACGGGGGTTGCCCACCCCCCTTCGTTTCCCAGCCAGAGGATCCCTCGAGGGAGTCTCCAGGAGGCACACGCCCCCTCTCTAATTCTGCGAAGGTTCTTTGAGCTGCCAAGCCAGAGAGAACCTGAGGGCAGGGCGCCCAAAGGGGAGGCGAGCTAGGGGCCATATACCCTGATTTGGCGATCCGGATTATCAATAACAGGTCCCTGCCAGTTAGGGTAACCCCCGGTGGGAACGTGGTCTGCCAACTGACCCCAGATCTGGCGAAGGGATTTGTTACAAAAGGTATAAAGGGGACCCCAAAGGGCACTGGATAGGCCCAAAGGTTTTCGCTCCATAGAGCAAACTGGAAGTATCAAGGCCTTGAAGACACGCAGCTTGTCCTTCTGATAGTACGAATCCCCAAACCTCTTGTTGATCGAGTTCTGGTCCTGTTGCCGGGCCCATCCGTCTACTGATTCGGGTTTGACAACCCAAGTATGGACTACGCTACCAAGGTATGTAAAACTTTTTTTGGGCTTCAACGTCCCGCCCCAAGCATGGGCGATGAACGGGTTCCCCAACAGGCCCCCCAAATCCGAATCTTGGTCTTGGCCACGAGACCTTAGGGGCCCGGGCTTTCCCCCATTTTAAATGCTCAAGAGCCGCCAAAGTGACTCCATGGACCCCGATAGGAGGCAAATGTTTGGGAAAGGCAAAGGGCCGAGACCTTAAATGCCAGTGTTGTATGTCTGCCCCTTATCCCCTCCATACAAGTGTTTAAAAGTTGGGTGCAAGGAACAGCCTTGCCTCACCCCGAATTAAAAGGGGAAAAAGTTCGACAACCCCGCCACATTTACAGCATTTCAGTACCAGTATAGAGGGTTTCTTCAGGCCAATAAACTGTGTCGGAATTCCCCCGAGCCTCAGGATCTCCCCTAGCCTTCTTAGGTGATGTAGGTGCGAGCAACCCCCACCAAACTCCCACCGTTTTTTTTTCGTTTCCCCATTTCTTTAAACGAATACGGTTATTGTGGGTGCCAGGGGTAAATCCAGACGCTCCCGGTTCTGAGCCTCTAGGTGGTTGCGGTCCGTTTAGAAGAAAGGAGCGGAACCTTTCCTGGTATGCTGAGCAGTGTAAGCCACGGTAGTTTTACAGTCCCCCGATCCCCTTCCCTTCCCGGAGGATGACCCCGCCCCCCCGAGGTCAGGGGGGAAGGACCAGACTGCCAAAGGATCAGGGTGATAAGGCCCGGGCCATAGGTTCACCCCCAGCCTTTAGCAGTTAGGAGGGAATCACATATACCCTTTGCTTTCCAAATTTAGCTTTGGGAAAAGCCAGCCTAACCTTGTTAGGGAGGAGGTTTCCCCGCTGAGGGGGGGTCCCGGACAGGCACGCAACATCGCTTGCATCCAAGCTAACTTTTGGAGGGCCCATATATATATAATAATAAAATATATACACACATATTTTTGAATATTATAAATATTAATAATGCATATTTATTTTATATATTTTATATAGTATATATAATATCATATAAAATTATAAAAAATTATATAATTTATATATATATATATATAATTAATAATATATAAAATTACCCCAATAAAAAATATAAACACACAATATGTATTTTTAATATGATATATATTTTTTTGTAGTTAAGTATTTTTATGTTGTATATAGTGATTTATAAATTACATAATAATGTATGTATATAATGTATATTTAATTATATATATTTTTATACAAATTATATATGTAATAATACAAATAAATTATACATATATATATATTTATATACAATAAATAATTATAAGTATGCAACAGAATACATATATTCCATTTTATAATATAGTAATGTATATATATAAAATATAAAGAGAGAGAGAATTGAAAATAAATATAATACTATATATATGTATATATTTTTAGCAATTTATGTATATTATACAAACTTTATAAAAATTTATAAAATTTATTATATATATATATATATATATATATGGATATAAAAATTAGCATAGGATATTAATAATATTAAAATATATATTAATAATATATATTTAAAATTTTAATTTATATTATATATAATAATATTATAATATAAATATATATATATATATATATATTTTTATATATTATAAAATTTTAATTTTTTTATTTTTTTATTTAATAGCATATATATTATATATATATAAATATATATATTAAATATATTTATTTTTATTTATATTGCAATATATATAATATATTATAATATATTATATATATATATTTTATTATATATAATATATGCATAATATATATCCCTATAATTAAAATTTTATTATAATATAATATATATATATAAAAATAAAATAAATAATTTTATGCAAATATATAGCATATATATATAATAAAATTAATAATTTAAAATATATAATATATATATATATATAATATATTTTAAAATTATAATATATTATATTTTAAAAAATGCATATACATACTTATTTTCATATGTGTACATTAGTTTTTAATATATATAATATTATATTTTAAAATTATATATATTATATATATAATATAAGCAATATATACTTATATGTGTATGGTACTATAGTATATATTATTATTATAAATATATATATATATATATATAATATATATATATATATAATATATAATATACACACATGCATATAATAATCCATGCATATATAACATATATATTTTTTATATCCATATATAATATACATTATAAGTATGCAGCAGTTAAATATATTTATATATAATATATAATATTATAAAAATTATATATTTATTTTTATATATATTGATATATATGTTATGATCAATACATATTATAAAGGGGGAGAGAGATATGAATTATAAAATATATAAAAATAATATATAAATATTTTATAATATATATTATATAATATATATATATATATGTATTTTATTTATGCATTTAGTTAATATTATTTACATATATAATAATATATAATATATATAATAAAAATTTTATATATGTGGTGTATATATAATATTGTTACCGGCCCCCGTCTCTCTGCCAAAACCCAAAAGGCAGCTAGGCAGACGGGTTTTATATAAGGGTCGTAAAACACTAAACACCCCAAGAGGCCCCGAACACCCAGGCCCCAGAACAAAGGAGGGAAAACGCCAAGTGGGAGGCAGGGCCGAAGAAACACAAAATGACAGTCGTCCTTTTTTTAACAAGTTTTTTCCCCGTACACTTTCTATAGGCACAATACGGGGGGAAACCAGCATGTCAACAGCACAAAAGTAAAACAGGGCAACACAGATTTATACAGGCCACAAGGGCACACCGGGGTTTTCACGGGAGCAGCGCCCAACTCCGTCTCTGGGCTTTTCCTCCGCCCCCCCGCTCACAGCCAGCTGCGACATTTTTGCCCAGGTCCCTTTGTAAACCAAATGCCTCGACGAGACAAAGCCCCACTGGGTAGCACTACCCCCCCTTCAACAGAGACCCGTCGCTCTACATATCTAAACTGAAACAAACTACATAAAAATTTAAATAAAAATCAGTTTCAGAAACAAAAAAATTTTCATCCAGCGCGGTTTCTTCGCTCTGGGGGGGTTTCTGGAGAGCTGGGGGGGGGCGGTAGATGGCAGTGGCCCCCAGAGGGTATTCCTGCCCCCCCACCGGCTCATGGGCACCCTGAATCTGCGCCGCCCTCACCGTCCAAATGTCGTCCTCATCTGGCAGCGTCTGCCACGTCCTCATCGCGCTACTGGGGTAACTTTATCTCTTTTCACCATGGCCCCCGGAGTAGCTTCCCGGCCCCTGGTAAAGCCACAGCCCGGTGCGCCCAATCCCCGAGGAATCAGGCAAGCCCCCCAAAAAACCAATCCTGCTCCGCGACTCTTGGATGCTCCACTTCCTCACAAGGCCCCCTTTTCACCAGTGGGACCCTTTTGGGGTTTATGGAGAAATTTGTACCAAACTGAACTAACCCTTCCCCCCGGTCCCAAAAATTTTCCGCCCCAACCCACGCCATCGGGCCCGCTGAGGTTTTGAAAAGGGTCCCCGGGCCTCTATTTCCCCGTATCACTCTTGACAGCGACACCGGATTCTAGACTCTGTCCTGGGGGCAAGGGGCAGTGCCAGCCGTAACTCCTCTGCACAGCCAAATCTGGAAGCAAGGGACATTTCACCCTGCACCCCCACCGTTCCGTCCAAGGTCGACAAAAGCCTTTTCTGTCAGGGAGTCAAGGCCCCGCAAGCAGGCCGTCCAGATGGCCACATACAGGCAGCCCCGCACCTGCTGCCACGCCCTACGAGCCTCCCCTGGCCCTTGACTGCACACAATGCCCCGTGACAACCCCACAGTCGTGGGTCTGGAAGTGCATAGTGGCCAACATACAGGCCGCATAGGGGCTTCTCAGCCCCAGTGTCCAGTCGGCGGCATGGTTCCATCTACGAGCCCTACCTGCATGTGCTGGTCGACGGACTTACCCCAATCGGGCCCGGGAACGAGGGGGCGGGTTCGGCCCCCTTCTCCAGCCTGTCCCAGTTTTCCCCCGTTACCCCTTCCCTTTGCCTTAGGAAGTACTCGGAGGGCCCCACCGCCACAGTCCTTGAGCACGCTGGAAGGTATCAGAATCCGTCCGTTTAGAGGACGTGTTCCGCTCCCTCTGACACTGACGCGTCTGTGCCCTACCTCTCCGAACCCCAACCAACCTGGAAAATTTTCGGGCTCACCTTCCCAATGCTATTTTTTCCACTTTTGCCTTCCGGCCCCCGGGGGTCACGGGGGGCGAGCAGCGGCCCCAGGCCCCTCGTTGCCTTCGGAAGGCCCCGAACCCCCCGGCCCCCCCCAGCCCACCTGCAGGCCTCGGGGGTGCCCGCTTGACGTAGATTTGCAGCGCTGGGCCCCGAAAGCGTCAAAAAAAAAACACGGGCCAGGACCCCGATCATCTCTTCCCCAGCCCCAGGGACGACTCCTTTCAACGCCCCCAATTTGCGCCAGCGGGGAAATGTCTCGCCACGTCACGAGTCCGCTCTTCAAGTGGGGCCCCAATTTTCCTGGCCGGGGGTGGGCCCGAAAGGCGTTTCAAAGCCCCTGCCCGGGGTAAAGGCCTGGGGATGCCGGAGATGCCAAAAAACTTCCTCCGGGGGCCCCCTTTGCGTGTTTTCCCGTGCAGGGCCCTTTTCTTCCTGGGTCCAGCCCGGGCAGATGCCAGCATTTCAAAAAAGGGGAAAATATGCTTCCCAGGCCACCTTCCCCTCGTACTCAGCGGCTTTCGCCCACGAATGTCTGGAGGCGAGGGGCTCGGGTGGAGAACGCGTGCCCTGAACTAAAACATAGGGGGGGGGGGAAAGGGGTGAGGGAGGCAAAGAGGCGGGTTGACCGGGTCCGAGTTTGCCGCCCCCTATCCCAAGGAGCGGTTCCGATGGGTCCCCAGCCTTCTGCACGACCACTGGGTGCGACAGGGTTGCAGGCCGAGGGTTTCCGCCCCGGACCCAGGGGAGACCCCCGTAAAACTGACACTCTGGGATCTGTTTCCAGAAAACCCCGTTTGCTTCTCTGCTTTCAACGTTATACCCGTGACGCCCCCTTTCCCTTTTTCCTCCATCAGGCCCCGAACCTCGCCCTTTAAGGGCTGCACCTCCTCCATCAGTTCACTCTTCACGCGTTGCAGGGCCTTTTGGTGTATGCTGAGTTTTCCCTCTTTAAGATGGAGATTGCTGTAGCACCCAAAAGTTGGCAGAACGTTCCTTGCCTTTCCCTTTCCTGCATCTCGGGGATGGGGCGCCTGCCGGGCCCTTTGTGCCCGCTCTTCTGCCCTTTTTGCCATTTTCCTCCCTCATACGGCCAGCATGGGGGTGATCAGGTCCCTCTGGCCCGGGTTTACCTCACTCGTGCCCTCAATCATAGCCCTTTTTCCCCCATGGCTGCCCCCATCTTTTGGGCCACATGATAAAACGGCGCGTCTCAGATCAAACACAATCCCATTTTGCACCCAAATTTTTACGGGCCGCCCCCGTCTCTCTGCCCCCAACACAAGGCATGCTAGGGGACGGCGGTTATATACAGGGTCGTGAACACTTTAAAAGCTCCAAGAGGCCCGAACACCACAGCGTCCCCGAAAAAACAGGAGGGGGAAAACGCCAAGTGGCGAGGCAGGGCACGAAGAAAACAAAATGACAGCGTTCTTTTTTACACAAGTTTTTTTACCGTAATTTTCTATAGGCACAAAACGGGGGAAACCAGCATGTCACACAGCAAATACAGTTATAACAGGGGAAACAGGTTATATCAGGCCACAAGGGGAACAGAGGTTTCACAGGAGCAGCGCCCCAAATCCGTCTCTGGCTGTTCCCGCTCCCGCTCACAGCCAGCGCGAATGTTTTCCAGGTCCCTTCAGAAACACAGCCTCCACAGGACAAAGACCCCCTGGCGTAGCAAATTATATTATATATATATATTTTATATTATAATATATATTAAATTTATATATGGATAATAAAAAAATATTTCATATGGATATATATATATATATATATATATATTATATATTATATATATATCATCATACATCATCATATCAAGGGGTAAAGCCGACGGGGCGCTGGGCCCCTCCCCCCTTTGCTTCCAGCCCCGAGGATCCCCCGGGCGAGTCTCCAGGGAGGGACAAGGCCCCTCTTAGTTTCCCCGACAGGTTCCCTCGAGCTGCCCAAACCCTGTCTCCCAGGGCGTCCCCCAGGGCTCCCCCACCCCGGGGTTGTCTACAGGAGACAAAACCCGGTGGGGCAGGGTGTCCATAGGGAGGCGAGCTAGGTGGCCCAAAAGCCTGAGTTGGGGATCCCGGGTTATGCAAAACAGGTCCCAGCCCCGTCTCACGGTGTAACCCCCGGTTGGGAAAAGTGGTCCTGCCAACTGTACCATGACGGCGAAGGGATTGTTACAAAAAGGCCCCAAAGGGGAGACTCCAAGGACTGGAAGGTCCCGGTTCGTTCCAAAAGCAAAAGG
>NW_023643774.1:0-7500 GCF_015228065.2 Penaeus monodon | reverse complement strand
TTTTGGGGATTGCCAGAGAAAAACCCAGATGCCCCGGTCTCTGGTGCCTCAGTGGGGGTTTGCGGATCCGTTTCAGAAAATGTGGCGAGAACCTTGCCTGGTATGCTGAGCAGTGAAATCCCCGGGTAGGCTACACCCCATCGACCCCTTTCCCCTTCCAGAGGGGGATGACACCCCCCAGCAGGTCAGGGGAATGGTCCCAGACTGCCAAATGGCAGTCAGGAGACAGGCCCCGAGCCATAGGTTCACCCCACCTTTTAGCAGTTCAGCAGGGTTCACATATCCCTGCAGCTTTCCCACTCTTCAACTTGGAAATCGCCAGCCAAACCCTCTTTTAGGGTAGGGGTTCCTCGTGATGGGGGGGCCCGGCACGGGCACTGGGGACATGCTTGCATCAAGCTAACTGTTGGAGGATCCACCTGGTACAACGTTCAAAATACTCAGCCCAACGTTCACAAACCCCCAAACAGATTGAGGATTCCCCCGCTGATCGGATGCAGTATCTGGAGGAGGGTTGGGGTTCAGTTTTCCAGGCTTGGTAGGAAGGGCAAAGGGTTTCATTTCCCAGAAATGGCCTTCAACCTCCTCGAAAGATTCCTGAGAAATTTTCCCTTGTCCCTTCTGCAGTGTCCGGCCCCTAGCCCCAGGAACGACGAAGATTGTTTCCCCATTTAGCCACCCTTTGCGACACGCTTCAGTGGCCTCTAAGTCTCCAGGGAGGGGTTTTCTGCCTTCCGGGCGTACGCCAAGGACCCTGAGCTGTTCGATGTACGCGTTTGAAGGACTCCCACGAGCAACTGGATCCGTCAGGTTGCGGGTTTTTCTGAGAATCGGTCAGAGATGCCGTGGCGAACCCACGGGCACACCCTCCTCCCTTAGTCTGCCCAAGTGAAACATTAGGGGGGCCATGGGGGGGGGATTTTTGAAGTGGCCCGCAGGGTAGCCACAAGCAGCCTATGGTCGGGCCAAGAACTCAGCACTCCGGAAAAACCCGCAGTTTGGAGGATCCTCCATCGCGTGTCAAAGGATGTGGCGATCCCCGGGCCCACGTCCCGTATCGCGTCCCAAGTCCACGATGGAGTTGGGCGCTGGTCCCCGGAGCCAGAGATCCTCATTTGGGACCTAGCAAAGCCCCGGAGAAGGGGGCTTTTCCGCTGCTGGGACAGCCCCCAGCATGGGGCCGAAGACATCTTAGCCAGCTCGGTCACAGGGGATACCGCATTAAAGTCCCCCAAAAACAATGCGAAGTCTCCCCGGGGGGCAATGTCTGACAGATGGAGTTGGGTAAAAAGCCTCTTTCACACGGTTTATTTACACGGTAGGAGGTATACAGCAATAAGAGACATGAAGCCAAAAGCATGCTTCAGTTCAATGCCATGATACGTCATCAACGGTGTACCTCGATCCCGCAGGCTGAAGTCGACTGGAGATGGCTATGGCACACCCGGAGGGGGTGACCATCGCGGGCCCCGCCCATAGTAGGTGTAACCACCCACACTGATCGTCCCGCTACCAGGTTTCTCACCCTGAGAGGGCAGCCACCTCAATCCCGTCGTTTCAATTCCGCGATAGCAGAGGAAACCCGCTCACCCTGCCGCAAGGCCCGGAGTTCCAAGCGCCTCCCCGGAAAGACCCCTGGGGTTAACCCTGGGGGTCACTGGGTGCCGCCACCTCTGCCGCCCCCGCCAACACAGCCCCAGAAAAAGGGGGGTCGGAGGCTGGGGGGCCCGCCATCCACCGTGGGGTTCCCGGGGTTTCCCACAAGCTTCAGGGTGGGTTGGCGCCTGCGGGGCGCAGGGGGACGAGTAACTCTGCTCCAACCCTGACCCCGACATTTGCCCCCCCAGCGGGCCCCACAGCCCGCCTTTACTTGCTGGGTGGGAGGGAAACCCCCCTCCCCCCAGCATTTCCTTTTAAAAAAAAGACGTTCCCGGGGTCATTCGGGGGAGGAGGACTGGAAAGGCCCACCCCCCCCGAGCCGCCCCTTTCCCCCCGGGTGGGCTTGGGGGCAGGATTTGGGGACGAAGCCAGAGGTGTCCACACCCCGGTGGGCCATAACCCCGTACCTCGGGGCCTCCTGGCTCCGAGCCCCCCACAGTTTTAGCCGGGACCGAAAGGTACCCAGTTACCATGGGTGGCCACGAGGAGGCACTGAAAAGTTTAAGAGGAGAGGCTGTGATGGCAGGGGAGATTTATGCAGAAGCTGCCCCCTTTTTTGCACTGGGCTAGCCAGGGGGGGAAAGCTGCAAGCGAAAAGGCATGCAAGCATTAACATATCTAGGTACCACCCCATCGCTTCACATCACATGCACGGAAGCACCCACCCAAAATATATATATAAAATATATATATTATATATAATAATATAATATATATTTTAATATTATATATATATATAATTATATATATATATTTATATTATATATATATATTATATATAAATAAATAATTTTATAGATAGATTTAAAATCGTCCCGTCCCCTTTTTTTTCGTTTGTGTTCAAGTGCGGGACATTTTTACAAGGACCCTGATGTGTTTAACAAAATTAAGCAGCTTATGAAAATATCTATAATGTGTTAATGGGTTGCAATTACTGTAACTAGAAACATGAAAATTTCATCTTTCATATTTGACAAATTATGCATTACGCAACATGAATAATTAGTTTCATTAAGTGGAACCACGACATTGAGTAAATTGGTTAATCGTCGGGAAATTTGAGATTTGTTTTTTTTAAAAATAAAATTTTTCAACTAAATCTCTAATTCAGACGATTAAACCAACTTACTCAAATGTCGATGGATTTCCACTTAATGAAACTAATTATTCATGTTGCGTAATGCATAATTTGTCAAATATGAAAGATGAAATTTTCATGTTTCTAGTTACAGTAATTGCAACCCATTACACACATTTTGATATTTCATAAATGCTAAATTTTTTTTCAAAACCCTACTGGATGACTTTTACAAAAGTCCCCCGCACTTGAACACAAACGAAAAAGGAAGCACGGGACAGATTTTATAAATCTATCTATAATAATTATTTATATGTATATATATAATTATATATATATAAAATATATATTATAAAATTTTTATATTATTATATATAATATATTATATATATATATATATTATATAATATATATATATTTTATATAAAAATATATGGTGGGGGGCTTCACGTGCAGGTGTGTGAAGCGATGGTGGGTAGCCTAGATAGTGTTAAAGGGTGCAGCCTTTTCGTTGCAGCTTCCACCCTGGTACCCCGTGCGAAAAAGGGGGCAGCTTCTGCATAAGCTCCCCTGCCCGGTCACAGCCCCTTTCCCTCATTAAGCTTTTGAGGCCCCCTCGGGCCACCCCTGGGTAATGGGTACCTTTCGTCCCCGGGTAAATCTGGGGGGATCTCGGAGCAGAGGGGGGCCCCAGAGGTACGGAGTTATGGCCCCCCCGGCGGTGGGGCACGCTCTGGGGTTTTTACCCAAATCCTGCCCCCCAGCCCCGGGGGAAATGGGGGGCTGGGGGAGGTGGGCCCTTGCCAGTCCCCTCCCCCAGAATGACCCCCCTTTGGAAAGTCTTTTTTTTAAAAGGAAATGGGGGGGGGGGTGTTTTCCCTCCCACCCAGAAGTAAGGCGGGCGTGGGTCCCGCGGGAGGGCAAATGTCGGGGTGCAGGATTGGAGCGGAGTTCTGTCCCGCCCGCGCCCCCCAGGGGCCAACCCACCCTGAAGCTTGTGGGGGAAAGCCCTCGGGAACCCCAAAGGTGGATAGGCGGCCCACAGCCTGCCGACCCCCCTTTTTTGGGGGGGTGGCGGGAGCGGCAGAGTGGGTGACCCGGAGTGCCCCCCGAGCTTAACTCAGGCGTGCTTTTTGGGTAGGGGCTTGGAAAACGGGCCTGCGCAAAGGGTGAGGGTTTCCTCTGCTACGCGGGAAATTGAAGGACTGGGGGTTTTAGGTGGTGCCCTTCAGAGGTGAGAAGACATGGTAGCGGCCGTCATGTGGGGGGTTACACCACTATGGCGGGCCGCGCGATGGTCACCCCCCCAGGGTGTAGCCATAAACCATCTCCAGTCGATTTAGCCGCGGAGTCGAGGTGACACCGGGTTTATGAGCGTATCTGGCATTTAACTGAAGAGCTTTTGGGTTCAGTTTTATTGCGTTAAAGCTCCCACGTGTACATAAAAACCCATGTGAAAGAGGGTTCACGCCAAACTGCATTGTGGGAGACGATTGCCCCCGGCGAGCATTGATTGTTCTGGGCGACCAATGCGGTTTTCGGGTGTGGGCCCAGCTGGCTACGAGATGTCTTCGGCCCCCCTGGCTCGGGGGTGATCCCCGCAGGAGAATAGCCTCCTCTCGGGACTTTTTAGGTCCCAGAAAAGAGGGTCCTGGTCCGGTACCCGCGCTCCAAATCGCATCGCGGACTTGGGAAAAGCGATTGGGGACAGTGGCCAAAGGAGATCGAACACCTTGTGAGCACGCGATGGAGGATCCCCCAGAAATGCAGGGTTTACCCGGGGTGCTGAGTTCTGTGGCACCGACCCCTAGGCTGCTTGGGCTACCCCCGGGTCCAAAAACAAAACTCCCCGTCCTCAGTGGCCACCCCAAGGTGTTTCACTTGGCCGACTAAGGGAGGGGGAGTGGCCCCTGGGTTTGCCACGGCAGCTTGACCCATTCTCAGAAAACCCGCAACCGAGGATCCCGTTCTTTGGGATCCTTCAAACGCGTAAACCTCGGGAAACAGCTCAGGAGTCCATGGCGTACGCCCCAAAGGGCAAGGCAGAATACCCTTCCCCGGAGAATTTGAGGCCCCTGAAGCGTGTGCAAGGCTCGGCTAAAAGGGGGAACAAGTCTTGCGCGTTCCTGGTGGTTTGGGGTCGGACACTGTGAGAAGGGGCAAGGAAAGTTCTCAGGAATCTTGCTGAGGAGGTTGAAGGCCATTTTTGGTAAAAAGACCTTCGCCCTTTCCACCAAACCCCGAGAAAACGAACCTAAGCCCTCCCCCACAGATGACTGCAGTCCCACCAAAGGGGTGGACGGATCATTAGATCATGTGGGGGTTTGTGAAAAGTTGGGTGAGTATTTGAACAGTTTTACCCGGGGATCCTCCAACAGTTGTTGGATCAAGCGAGCTCAGTGCCGTGCCCGGGCCCACCCATCAGCGAGGAACCTCCTACCCTAACAGAGGTTAGGCTGGCGATTCCAAGTTTAAGAGTGGGGAAAGCGAAGGTATGTGAATCCCGCTGAACTGCTAAAGGTGGGGGGAACATGTCGGGGCCGCATAAGTCCGATGCCCTTTGGCAGTTGGTACCATTCCCCTGACCTGCTGGGGGGTGGTCATCCCCCTCTGGAAGGGGAAAGGGGGTGTGGGACGTAGCAACTACCGGGCATTACATGCCAGCATCCAGCAAGGTTCTCGCTCACATTCTTCTGAAACGTCCGCAACCACCTACTGAGGCACCCGGACCGGAGCAGGCTGGATTTTTCTCCCGGGGAAGTCCCCAATAGACCCATCCTACGCTTCGAAATTGTGGAACGCCGTCGGAGTTTGGTCGTGGGTTGCTTGCAGCCTACATCGACCTCAAAAAGGCGTTTTACCGGTGCATCGGGAATCGCTATGGGGATTTTGAGGGCCCGGGGAATTCCCACACAGATTTTTGGGGATAGCAAGCCCCATACTGGTTTCTGAAATCTGTAAAAATGTGGTGGGGGGTATGTCGAATTTTCCCTGTTTAAATTTAGGGGTGAGCAAGGGGTGTCCTTGCACCCACACTTTTTAAAACTTTTTGGACGGGAAAGGGGAGAGCTACTAGCCAAAGTCAGCGGAGCAACATGGCAATATTAAGGTCTCGGACCTGACTTTTCCCCGATGTTGCATCCTATCTGATTTTGGAGTCATTTTGGCGGCTCTTGATGCTTTTGCAATGAGGCGAAGCCCCTAGGCTTAGAGGGGTTCCCGGACCAAAACCAAGATTTAGGACTTTGGGGGCCGTTTGGGGAACCCCTTTAGTGATCCATGCTGCCGAGGACGTTTAAGGGGCACAGAAAGTTTACATACCTGGTAGCGTTTGTCCTATTTGGGTTGTCAGACCAGGAAAACAGTAGACGGGGTGGTCTGGAAAGGGCCATGAATCGTCAACAAGAGGTTTGGAGAGTCGGTACCATGCAGAAGGACCAAGTGGTGTTTCAAGCCCTTTATACTTTCCCGTTTGTTATGGAAGCGAAACCGGACGTATCCCGGCCTTTGGGCTCCCCTTGATGCCTTTTGTAAAAAGTCCCCTTTGCCGGATCAGGGGTACAGTTTGGGAGGACCCCGTGTCCAAGGCGGTTACACCGTGAGACTGGCATGGGACCTGTTACTTGCATAATCCGGGATCGCCAACTCAGGCTATATGGCCACCTAGCTCGCCTCCCTATGGACGACCCTGCCCACCAGGTTGTCTCTCTGCGAGACAACCCTGGGTGGAGGAGACCTGTGGGACGTCCTAGGAGATCATGGCTTGGGCAGCTCGACGAGACTGTCGTGAGGAACTAGAGATGGGCCGTGTGCCTGCCTGGAGACTCGCCTCGAGGGATCCTCGTGGCTGGAAGCGAAGGGTGGATGCGGCCATGCGCCCCCGTCGGCGTTAGCCCCTTGATGATGATGATGATGATATATATATATATATATATCTTTATATATATAGAAAGATACACACAAACACACACACACACACACACACACACACACACACACACACACACACACACACACACATATATATATATATATATATATATATAATATATATATATATATATATATATATATATATATATATATATATATGTATTATATTATATATATATATATATATAATATATATATTATATATATATATATAATATATATATATATATATATATATATATATATATATATATATATGTGATGTGTGTGTGTGTGTGTGTGTGTGTGTGTGTGTGTGTGTGTGTGTGTGTGTGTATGTATACATGTACGTATGTATCTATGCATGTAGGCATGTATGTATGTGTGTGTGAATGTGTATATGTATATCACACACACACACACACACACACACACACACCACACACACACCACACACACACACACACAAACACCCACGCACACACACACACACGCACTCACGCACGCACGCACGCGCACACACACACACACACACACACACACATATATATTTATACATATATTTATACATATATATATATTATATATATATATATATATAATCTATATATATATATATATATATATTATATATATATACACACACACACACACACATATATATATGCATATCTGTCTATCTATCTATCTGTCTATCTATATATATATAATACACACATACACACATTCACGTATATACATAACTGTTTGCTACTGGGTTTTGTAATAGCAGAGCGGCTTTGCTGCTCTCAAAGCGTGCGCGTCTCTGCCCAGCCCTTGGTTGGCCGAATGTAGGGGTTAGCCCATGAAAT
>NW_023643773.1:0-9037 GCF_015228065.2 Penaeus monodon | reverse complement strand
TGTAAATTATTACCCCCACTTTTGGGACCTTCTTGTATAACCTATGGCAATCTTTTGGTCAAGTCTCTGCACTAAAAAGTTACACACTAAAACTATAAAATCTCCTGGTCAGCTCCATTTCATTGGAACAGATGTTGGTAGATAAACTCTCGCCACTTATGTATTGGCACACCTGACTTACATACTCCTATCTGAGTCACAATTCTGATCCCCCTTATGTTCCTATGTAAGTCCTCTTCAGTTCCAAAACATTCTGTTGCCCTGTCCTGCTTTCCCCCACCTTCCAACCTATCAGACATACTTACAGAATCTCACACTTTCTGTTTTGACAACTGTTCTTCCTCAGAGGCATACATTCATTCATTTGATCTAATCCCCTTACCTAACCCTACCTTAACCCATTCACTCATAAAACTCCTTACCCATTTTTAAAACCTTTTCTTATTAATCTAGATGTAAAACATATAGCAACTACTAACTCAACTGGTCTTCACTATCTTTTACTGTCCCTTTCCCTAGGGTGCTACATAACTTAGATGTCTAGCACATTTATGTTTGTTTTTTAACCATTAACCATAACCATATATTAATGATAAAACCAAATGAAAAATTTTGGATCATTTAAGTAGTGCATTTACCAAACTGAGAAAATGTTCTATTTCAACCAATTATGCATCATATTGGATGATTGGTTTTTTTTATAAGTAGAAATGGATCCCTATTTCACACCACTGAGCCATACCAATATAAAAATCTAAGGCACACAAAAATTGGGTCATAAAAGTAATGCAAGGACCAATAGTTTATCAAGTCTGTGGATAAAACTGATCACAAAACATTATCAGCCTTGGGGGGAACCCAACAAGCCACATTTTTTTTACCCAGTAGAGTGCACCATAGAGAAGTATTGTTAGCTGAAAGCAGATTATATATATATATTTTATATATATATATATATATATATAATTATATAAAATATTATATATAATATATATATATATAATAAATCACCAAGAAATTTATTGATATATATGCTATTGCCTGACATGGAATCACTAGATGTTTCACAAATATGTGTGCTTTTTTTTTTACAAAACTTTTATGGACAACAAATTCAAAAATATCTGCTAACAAAAAATGCACTTGCAGTTGAAAAAAACCAACATGTGTTCTGGGAGTTTTTCTACAAAGATATAATAAAAAAAAATAAAAAAAAAAAATAAAAACAACACTAATACAAGCTAATACATATACGTCTTGATTTTTTTCCCGATGATATAATTGGATTGAAATTGCTTTTACCTGAATCTCTCCCTGCTTGCTCTACCCCTAGCAGCCAATCTAAATGTTCCACTCCCTCTACCACACCCCCTCCTCCACATACCTCTTAGATGCCTATCTGCTCTTTTCCCCCTTATAAGAAAACCTTTATTTCTCAGGGCCCCCCAACAAAGTAATGGAATGGAATATTATAGACTTCTATAAAGAACTATGTAGGTGGCTTAAACAAGTGACACTAATTTAATAAAAAAAATACAAAAAAGAAGAAAAAAAACTAGATATGCAAATGGGTGATGTATCAATGTTGGGTAAGGAAGTATTTACTCTAAGTAAATAGTGGCAATCCCTTTCTGCTATTCAGAAGAAAACCCGTTAGGGCCTAAAAAAAAAAAATAGTCTTGGGGTAGTATTCCCAAAAACACTATCAAGGGGTGTCTTTTGCAGCCTAACATAGATGGTAATAAATTTTCATTGTGCTTGTGGGTTTTCTGCTGTTGTATCAAAAAGGAGGTTTACTATTTGCAGATGTTTTGGTTTTGGGAAAAGTTTAAATTGCATGCCAACAGGATATAACAGCACATACGGGACTTAACATTGGAACCAGAAACTTTTGAAGCTTATTGGGCAAGGCATATCTGTAGCAAGGGCAATTTTTCTAGTTGTTACAGTCTGAGAAGTTTTCATGGACTGCCTGGGTTTTTTGGAATATTATTAATCCCTTCTCAATGTAGTGATGTAAAGAAGAAAGTGATTTATAAAAGAAAAGAATATATGGTTACAATAGTGTGATTTATTCTTATTAAAAATTTTTGATTTTTGTACATGATTGTTTTTCCTTCATCTCCTAATAAAAAAGAATCAGTCAAGGAAAAAGTCTAAACTTCTTAGTGACTAAGCATTTTTAGAGCCATGTATGTGTAAACATAAGTAACAAATGAAAATAAGTGAAAAAGGCATGTATTTTGCCCTTTAAAAGGGGTATTGTGTTTAAACAGTTTAAAAATCAGAAAACATGGAATCTATTAAAGAAAATATAATTGTGCTCATTTATGATCCCAGACAAAAAAACTTGAGTCCAAAGACATGTTGAATTGCTTGGGTCACTGTATAGGAAAGTTGGAGTTTAGGATGTAGAGCGAGGGTCTGAAAACCTGCAGCCTGCAGTGCCCAAAAAACTCAGGCCTGTCACTCTCTTGATATTCATGGAACAAGTCTAGCCTGAGTAGTCCAATGAGTAAATTTCATGCAATCACTGGTTCCCCTGATTCATCATCATCAATAACGGTATGCTCATGTTGGAGCAGCGGGACCTCTCCCATCCTTCCCCCCCCCCCCCAACCCCTTTGCCCGTGTTGTGTGGGGGGGCTTAGGAGGCGGGGGACTGGGACCCAAGGGATGGGGAACTCCCCAACCTTGGGACTCAGCCCTCGACTCAACTAATTTTGCATGGTTCTTTATTTTCCTTTCCCACCTTTCGTTTCGGGCCCTTCACCAAACCCTTCTACTATCCACCCCTAAGGTGGGAGAGCCGTACTGAAAGGATGAAAGGCTGACTTTGTGCCATTTCCTGAACGGCCTGGGGGAAGCCATGGGCAGGGTTTATTCCCTGATTTAGTTATCTACCCCTTTTACCCCTCAAGGGGACTGAGGGGTGGACCGTTTTTATCCCAACATAATCCAGGCTTTACCAGGGCCCAGTAATGAAAAACTTATCTCCACTATTAGGGCAATGAGGCTTGCCCTTTATAAAAATACCCCCAAAGATGTAAAACCCACCCGATTCCCTGACCCCAGGTCCCCTTTTGACCAGGCTTCGAACACTGCAAAAAAATACCCCCATCAATACTACTAGTACAGTACCCAACAATCAACCCTTAAGGAACATTTCCCACTCCCCCTGCAAGCTCAACTTCAACACCTCTACCCCCACAACCTCCAACATCAACTACCCCATCTTCCCTTATTAATACCTTACAGCCTTATTGCCCACCTCCCCATAACACTACCTCCTCAACACTACTCCATCTTCGTACGCCCCCGGGCCCTTCGACCCACCCCTATCTCTACAACAATTTGAATCCCTCTTCAGCGCAGCCAAATGGCCCGATTTTTGGGTGATCCCTCCCACAGCTCCCTACTCTGACAACACCCTTCTTTTCCCAAAACAATGTTCCAAAAAACAAGTAGGTAAAGTCTCTTTCCGTAGCCGACCGACCGCCCCCGTCTTGTCACAGTAAACATCCGAAAACCAAGCTATAGCATTAAAAAAAAAATAACAGACCTATATGGTGACCCCATCCTTGCAGAACCCATCCAACCCTCAATACTTGCACCGGAACATTTTCAATCCCCAGCAAATTGCCAATCTATGACAAAGTTTGGTCAGATTGTGGAGAAGATCTACTTGCCTGTCTCACAGACTATGATGAAAACATCAGTGCAATGCTACTCCATTCCCCCAGAGGTCATCGAAAGAAAACCTACTAACATAGCTAAAATACTTCCGGAGACATGCCCTTCCTTAACGTCTACATAGGAGGAGAATCCCTCCCTGTTCGCCCATACCAACCTCCTCCACTTTCAGTGCCCAAAAACTTTTGGCGTCTAGGACACCAGCCAAACATTCCCGTTCCACAGCCAGATGCCCACTATGGGCCCAACCGGGCCAAAACCCAATCTAACTGCCCTGCAAAATCACGCACATGGGCCAAACTGTGGCGGCCCTCATAATGTATTTTATAGGGGCTGTCCCACCTACAAATTTGAGTTGAGGTAGCAAACTCTCAGATTCAAACTTGGACTCACACTACGTGAAGCCAGACAAGAAGCACGTCGACGTGGTTTCTCTTTTACTCCTTACTCCAGTAATACTGCTCACTTACCAATTCTCCAAAACCCACCCCCCTAAAATCAAAACCCCCCTCTTCTACCTCCTACATTCCCAGTCAAACTCTTTTGCCATCCTAAATCCGGGACACTCCAATCTCTATACAGATACTTCAATCACCACTACAAACCCCAACCCCTTCCCCTCTCCCTCCTCGCACAAACCCGTAAACAGACAAAAACAAAACGTCCACCCCCTCTTCCCCTACCACACAATCCCCTCCACTTCCTTTGTCCTATGCTTGAGACACCAGTCCTCTCTTCCCCCCTCACAAGAAATCCTTTATCCCCAAAAAAACTCCCCAACAACCCCTCAGAAGAAAACATTGAAAATATTCAAGATTACCTCATGAAAAAATGACACTCAACCTCCAAATACAACTCCTGCTCCTTCCACACACCAAGTAAACTGCTGATATCCATCCTCCTCCAAAACGATATCCCCCTACACCAATCCTCCTACCCCCCCCAACACGGGCCCATCCCCCCCGACCCCAAACCCCGCCCACATTAACCCTCCCACCATCCTCTATCCCTTCCACTCCCTCCTGGATACACAGTGAATCCCTTATGTCACAAGTATCCCCTTCCTCGGGACCCTCCATCTCCTAATACCCCTCTAGTAGAACACCAACTCCCACCCCCTTCCCATCTCAGACTTCTCAATCCTTTTCCCACCCTCTAGCTTCTTCCCCCTCAAAATCTCCAACAGTAGTACAATCTATATCAGTAAAGTAAACTATCCTTCTTTGGAAATATTCGGGGTTTTTCGCTCCACAGACCGGACCTTGTCATATCCTTTCCTCTTAAAAATCCATCTATTGTATGCCTTCAAGAGACCTTTCTTACACATCCTCAATTTACCAATCCCCCCAATTATCATTTTGTCTCTTCCCCACATCCCTTTATGTCTCATCCATACTTATCAATCAGAAAACACACCTTATGTCACACTCCTTTCAAACCACACACTTTGATACACGCACGCAATCTTTTTCAGGGCATTGACCTCTCTCTTGCTCCCTTCTCTTCATTTAGATTTCCACTGGTCAGTTTTAGACCACTTTCCTATAGTGACCACTTTCCAGTTCTCCTTTCTCCTACTCATACGTACCACTCCCTAACTCCCCACGCTGGGCTTTGATAGAGCCGACTGGCATACTTTTCACTTCACTCTCTGCTATTCATACCCCCATCCCCCCTCACCCCCAATTTCAGAAATGATACAGTATTTCACAAATACAGTCTTAAGAGCTGCACATACAGCTATCCCTCGAACCTCAAGACCATATACCTCCAAATGTGTTCCATGGTGGAATCTGATGCACTAAAGCACTTCGCTTAAAAACGTGAAAGCCTGGAACAGTTACCGCTACAAGAGAGGTACCCCAAACCCAACTATCAGCTCTTATCTCCTTTAAAGAGCATCTGCTATCTCCGTCGTAAATCCGGAATAGTAAAAACAAATAGTGGCGAAATTATGTTTCATCAATTACATCCTCTACATCTATCTCAAATGTTTGGCGCCGAAATTCATAAACATTCAGGCAAACATTCCCCCCATTTTTTGCCCCTGTCCTCCATATTCGAAATACCCTCATTTGATCCTCTCCAGGTCGCTAATGGACTGGGGATTTTTCAGCCAGGTCAGTAGTGGTTCTCACCTTTCTCCACCTTCTCTTCTATTAAAACACCAGAGAACTCCCATTACCCTTTTCCCCCTCCTCTGATGGGGTCCCTATAATGGGCCCCTCTTCCTCTGAATCATTTCTGCCCTACAATCTGCCGTAACACTCATGAAGGCCCCGACGATTTTACTACGTATGCTCCCGGCAACTTCCCATCTCCTCCCTTAAACCTTTTCCCATAAAAATTACAACCCCAAAATGGAACAGGAAATTTCCCTTCTAATTGGGGAGAAGCCTTATCCCTTTCCCCTTTCTGAAAACCAATAAAATCGGGTAACCTTTCCTCAAGGGCTAAACGCCCATCGCATAACTAGCTGCTTGTGCAAATATTAGAGCGGGAATGGTGAAACTTCCCGCTTAATGGTATCTTGATCTCACAATTTCTCCCCTCCTTCCCAATTGGTTTTTCGCCGTGCCAGAAAGCACAGCTGACCCCCTGGGACATATATACATCTGCTTTGCACGCCATGAATCGTACTAGCTATTTTTTGATCAGAAAAAGCATATGGGTAGGCCATGGGGGTACCATATCTCCAAACAACTGTCCTCTCAGGCATAGTGGAAACATGGGTGTCTTCATAAAGTCTTTCCTCTCCCAAAGCACTTCCAGGTCAAAAACGCTCTGCACTCATCTTCTTCCCAAATCGAAGGTTTTCCCACAAGGGAAATGTTTCTCCCGTCCACTTTTTCCTTCTGCTGGGTTAAGTATTGTTCAGTTTTACACCAGGAAACCGGTTTATCACATAGTTGATGATTAAAACCATCATGCCTCTGACACATCCCCCCCCCTACCAATCTCTACCAATTCTTCAAACTGCAAATTTTAATCGTATTTCCTGGGCCACAAAACAAAGGGTTCCGCTTTTACCTCTAAATCTTTCTCCCTCCTTTCTCTCGCTCACGTGAGGCCCATAACCCCCATCTTCTATTGACACTCCACTTTCCCAATGCGTCCTCTGGGAAATTCCTAGGTGCATTTTGATCCCAAACTGTCCTGGCGAGCCATATTTATCACATTAAAAAAAAAAGCTCTCCGCAGTTTCGAATCTTTTAAAAAACTCTTCCATATATCAGGGGCAGATCGCAAAAATCTTTCCCTTTATCTTCATGTTACTTTGGGTCCTCACTCTTGATTAAGGATGCCATATCTACTCCTCTGCCTCAAATTTTCCCTTGCCCAAACTTTATACAAACCATCACCGTGGTCTTCGCAAATAGGCGCCTTTCGCTCTCCCCAGTTTAGAGCCCGTACACTGAATAGGCCTTTCCATCTCTATCTCGAACCGCGTGCCCTTTCTCTCTCCGATTTCTATGTTCGATCCACCCCAAATTTCCTCACTAAACTAACTATCCCACAACCCTACTTCTTACCTTAGCTTCATCTCCACGAATTACCTTCCTTTCTCCACTCGCAGGATACCCTCCTCCCCATTCCCCCTTCCCATCTCCCAAACCCCTTCCCGTTCTCTGTCCATCCGTCCCTCCATGGCTTATTACCTCACCCCCAATTGCTCTTCTGTTTCCCCCCCACAAAATTAAATATCCCCCCTACTGTCCTTCTCACCCCATTTCCTTGACCATGTCTCACTCATTCCCCAGTATTTACGTATATACGATGCCCAAATCCACCCGGTCTGGTTTTGCAGTAATCTTCCCAAACCCACTTCAAAACTCCCTCCTGAATCCAGGTCCTTACTACAGAACTGTAGCACTCCTTTGCTCTAAAACACATATACTCACTCCCTCTTCCTCTTTACAATTTTTATGACTCCCGTAAACTCATTAATCTCATAAAGTCAATTACACACCCCAAACCCCCCTTTTTTTAAGATCCAGAAACTGGTTTTTCTAAACCTTCCACACGCCATAAAACAATCAAATTTGCTGGGCCCAGCCAGTTGGGAAACCCGGCAATGAACCCCCGGGAAAAAACACTAGCCCGCCCCCGCCTCGGTTTTTCCACATCATAAACCCAACACGCTTCTCACGTATCCCAGCCACGATTATACCCACCTTTAAGACCCTTCTGTATACTCGATGGCAATCTTTTGGTCAAGCCTCCCACTAATAAATTACATTCTTTTAAAAACTATCAATCCTCCTGGTCAGCCCATTCATCGGAACAGACGTGGGAGACCCTCCGCCCGACTACCTGGCCACCCCGTCTCACCACTCCATCTGATGTCACCATCTGATCCACCCTTAGTTCCTTATGTAAGTTCCCCCTTTCAATCCCCCCACTCCTATGTCGTGCCCACGTTTTGAAAAAACCCCGTACCTCCCGCTTCCCCCACCTATTCCCCCAACCTACAGACACCTTACAGAATCCCACACTTTCTGCTTCAACAAACCCATCTCTTTCCTCAAAACGCATCACATACTTTATCAATTTAAAATCCTTTCCATACCCGACCCTAACCTTTCCCACCAATTCCTTTGCCCAGCTTAGGACAAAATAATCACTAAATCAACCATCCTTTCCCTTTAAAATTAAATGTGGTACATGACTTTGATGTCTAGCCACATTTTTCTTGCTTTAACACCATTAACCATTAAAACCCCCATCTTCGCCACTCAACTGGATCTTGCCCCTTTTCTTCCCACTTGTACCATGACAGCCCAAAATATCTTGATGTTTATAATTAAAAAAAATAATTATATTATATATAATGAAATATATAAATATATATTTTAAAGATAATATTATAGATATATAATATAATTATATATTATATAAATGAATTTTATATAAAATTTTATAATATATATATAATATAAATTTAATTAAATTTATAAAAATATTTTAAAAATATCATATTATAAATTAATATATATAATATATAATATATATAAAAATATTATTTAAAATTTTTATATTAATATATAGAAATATAGTAAGAAAATAAAATATATTAATATATATTTATTAAAAATATATATATAGATATATAAATAATATAGATATTTTAAAAAAAAAAAAATAATTATATATATAATATATATAAAGGTAGAATATATATAAAATATATATATATTAATATATATATATAATAAAATTATAATATTTTATATATATTATATATATATATATTTAATTATATATATATATATTATTTAAAAAAAAAAAATTTATATTTAAAATTAAAAATATTAAAATATTATTTAAAATATTAAAAATAAAA
>NW_023643772.1:0-9038 GCF_015228065.2 Penaeus monodon | reverse complement strand
ATTTTTCAAATTTTCAAAAGAATATATTTATTATACTATGCATATATATATAATTAAAATTTTATAGGTAAATATATATATATTATAAAATTTTTAATATAATATATATATAATTATAAAATAATATATATATATGAAAGGGAAAAAAGGCAATGCGCTTTGGATATCGATAAAAAGAACCCCCCAGATCGGGCCGAATAGGTCACTCGGGGTATGAAACCGGGGACAGTGCCAAACTAACTATCCCAAAAGACCCACTAAAAGGAGGGCAAATAGGATCTACTAGCGATAGAATTTACCTATCTATAACTAAGGTAGTAATTCTAGTGCAACTTTTTTTTGTGGGTCGTTTTGGGGTTTTTATGTATATATATTTAATATATATATAATATATAATATATATATATAATATATATATATAAAATATAAAATGTGTGTGTGTGTGTGTTATTTTAAAAATATATTTATATATTATAATATTATATAAATATATTAATATATTTACATGATATATAATGTTATATATACATATCATCATTCATTTAACGGTAGGTTCATGTTGAGCCCCAATTGCATTTTTCATTTGTGATGTTTTGGGAGTGAGTAGGGAGGGTCCCCTTTCCCTTTTCCACGGAGAGTCCCCGGTTTTACCTTTTTGGGTAATCATTCTCTCTTATTTACCCGGGCTTGGGACCAGCACTGGTTGAGGGGCTTGGCCACCAGGGGTGGCAGGAATCGAGGTGAATTTCCTTTCCCCAAGGGAAAAACGCGGCGGCGGGACTCGAACCCTCGAACTCAGTTTCCCGTCGTGACAGTCTGAGTCCGACGGTCAACCCATTCGGCTACCGCGGCCTTGAGATCAGGGTTTCCAGTTTTTTTGGCAATTTTTTGCGGTGGTTTGCCATTGCCTTCCCCCCGGTGCTTTTTTTTTTTTTTTTTTTTTCGAGTCACCATCTCTTTTTCCCCCGGCACTGCCCCAATGTCCATATATGTGTGTGTGGATAAATAAAAAATTAAATATATATACATTTTTATATTATATTTTAGCATATATTGTATGGGAATATATATGTAACTAAAAGTAATAAAATATATAATTTAAATAATTATAATATATTATATATATATATATAAATATATATATATATATATATATATATGTGTGTGTGTGAGATAAAATTATATTATGAATATTATATATGTATAATTATAAATTAAAATATATATAATATATTTTATTTATATATTATGTTAATATATTATATATATATATATATATATATTTTTTTAAATATATATATATTTATCCACCAACACACAAATACATGCATACTGCATGCTGCTTACATATAAGCATAATGAACAGAAAAAATTTAAATGTTTTATATATATGTATTATAGTATATATAATATTATATTTTATAAATATATATATATAATATATTAATATATATTATAATATATATATATATATATATACACACACACACATACATGACATATAGTAATTTAATATATATGAATATATAGTTACATATATATATTATATATATATAATAATATATATAATATATTTTAAAATTAAATAATATATATATATATATTATATATATATATATATATATATATATTATGTTAATATAAATAATATATCCCTAAATTTTTTAAAAATTTATATACATGAATAATATACAATATTATATCTAATCTATATTATACTATCTATCTATCATTATTTCTATAATCTACATGATTTTTAATATCCCACACACAAAAATCAGCTACATGATGCTAACACAAAATTTAAAAATGTTAACAGATAGACACGCATATATAATATGTATATTATATTATATATATATATATAAATATATATATATATTTTAATAATATATAACATACTACTACATGAACATATTGAATATATGTATATATGAATATAAAGTATACACACCCCCACACACAACACACAACACACACAGTATATATATATAATATATATAAATATATTTTATAATATATATAATATATATTTTATTTTAATATTTTATATTAATGTTTTAATATTTTTAAATTTTATAATTATATATAATAATATATATATATAAATATATAGGGTAATAATTAATATAAAATAATATATATAATAATAATAAATAATAATTTAAACAGAAAAAACATGATATATAGTATAACATACATAAATTTTTAAATTATATATATTTATATATTTTAAAATTATATATTGTATACATATAACATAATGAACATACAGCTTGTATGTATAGATGAATAATATTAACATAATGATGTATATAGAATTTATATAAATATATATATGAAATATATAATAATATATATATTATATATACAATTTTTAATATTAATATATATGAATATAGAATATATTATTTATTTATTTTTTATATATATTCTATATAAATATTAATTTTGAAATATATATATATATATATAATATAATATATATAATATTAAATATTTATATATATATTTTAATGTTGTCTATTTATTTATTATATGTAGTATGCACGATGTAGAATATATTTTTTGTTATACTAATATATATATATATATATATATAATATTATATATTTTTTTAATATATATATATATATATTTAAAACGATTCATTAATGCATAAATATTTTATATATACATATGCTAAAATTTTAAAATTTATATATTTATGGGTACATATTTTAAATTATATATAATATTATATATTATATATATTATAATATATATATATATATGAAAGTTTGGAATAAGCAATGCCGCATGATATCGAAAAAATATAACCCCTACAGATCGGGACTCGAACCAAAGTCACCCCGGGTATGAAACCGGAGGACAGTGCCAAACAAAATATCCCACACGACCACAAAAAGGGAGGGGCAATAGGATTCCCAGCCTATGGGACTTTACCTATCTACTATACGTATGAGAGATGGGTAGTGAGATCTATTTGCCCCATTCTTTTGGGTCGTGTGGTAGGTTTGGTTTTGCACGCCCTCGGTTTTCATAGCCGGAGTGACCTAGGATCGAGTCCTGGTCAGGGGGGGTTTTTGTCTAGTAAAATTATATATAATATTATATTATATATAATATATATAATATTATTATATATTATATATATATATATTTATAATAGTATATAATATATATTATAATATATATTTAATAAATAGATATTATATATATATATAAAATTAATATATAATATATGTATTTTATAAAATTATATATATATATATATATTTTATATATTTTTATTATTTTAAAATGCATAATTATAGGTTATAATTTAATTTTTAGTGTGTAATGAATGTTGGTTGTGTGTTTTTGTTTATAGGATTTGTATACACAAAAACCACACACACACACACACACACACACACACACACACACACACATAAAAAATATAATTAATAATATATAATTATATTATATATATATTGAGGTTTTATATATAAATATTAGTATTATATAATATAATATATATATTATATATAATATTGTATATATTATGATATATTTTAAAAATAAAATATATATATATATAATATATATTATAAATATATATATTACTCACACACGCATAGTAAAATAAAATAAAATACATAAGTATACTATGTATATAATTATATATGTATAATATAAAAAAATTATGTTTTTTTATTTATTCTTTTATTTATTTTTCCTTAGCTTCCCCCCTCTTATAGGGGTTTGCCATGTCAGGTTCTGGCAGAATTTTTTTTGGGCCGGAGCCTTCCTGATCCCAAAACCTTTATTTTTTACCCGGTTTGGGGCCGGGCACCGATTTGGAGTTTTGTCGACCCAGCGGCGGGTAGGAAATCAGGGGTCCTGCCAAGGGAACAAACGCCGGGGTGACTCGAACCTTGAACTCAGTTTCCCGTCTGGCAGTTGAGCCGATGCTCTAACCACTCGGCCACCGGGCCTATATATATATATATAAATATATATATATATATATATTATATTATATAATATATATATATTTATTTATTATATGTTTTTAATATAAAAATATATAGATGATATAAGAATATGTGAATATATGTATATGTATAATAAATAAACTACATACATACATACATACATAATACATGCATACATACATACATAATAAAACATACTACATACAAATACATACTACATACATACATACATACTACAACATGCGTAAACATAATTTACTAATAATTAAAATAGACAAACATATATATATATATTTTATATATATATGTTTGCTATTTAATTAGTAGAAAAGATGTATGTACGCAGATGATTTTGTATGTATGTATGTATGTATGTATGTATGTAGGTATGTATGTATTTTTGATGATGTATGCAGTATGTATGTATGTATGTTTTATGTATGTATATTTTGTATACAATCATATATATACACATTTTCTTAAACATCTATATATTTAATAATATATACATATAAAAAATAAAATTAATATATATATATATATATATAATATAATATATATATATATATATATATATATAGGCCGCGGGGGCCGCGGGGTTTGAGCATCGGATAAAAGATGCCACGACGGCAACTGAGTTCAGGGTTCGAGTCACGGCCGGCGTGTTTTCCTTTGGGAAGGAACGTCACCTCGTTGCCTCCCCAGCCGCGGGTCGACAAGAAGTCCAAGTCGGTCCCGTCCCAAGCCGGGTAAATATAAAAGGTTGGCATCGGGAAGGGCACCGGCAAAAAAGATATTGCCAGAACCTGATATGGCAACCCCATATAAGAAGGGGAAAAGCTAAGGGAAAAAAAAAAATGAATAAATAAATAAACAAAAATTTATATATTATACATATATAAAAAATATAATACGTATCATATATGTTTTTATATATTCATGTGTATCTAGGGTGGGTAAAATTAAATTATATAAAAAAATATAAAAAATATATATATATAAATATATATAAAAATATATAATATAATATAATATTAATAAAATAGAAAGTTTATTAAAAAAACACATCAATAAAATAGAATAATAAAATAAATATATATAATAAAAGGGGGGGTTGTGTGGGGTGTGTGTGGTTGTGGGGGGGGGTTTTTGGGATACAACACAATAAAAAACCACACAAACACACAACAATAAATTTTACACACAAAATATAAAAAAAAAACACTTAAATTAGATAAATATATAAAAAAAAATAGATAAATTATAATATAATATATAAATAATATAATATATATATATATTATATTATAACATATGTATAAAAATTAAATATACATAATTAATATATATATACAATATATAAATATATAAAATAATATATTAAATAAAATAATATAATATTTTTTCTTATATATTATATATATATAAAAATACATGACAACAACCCCCCTGCCCAGGCTCGATCCTAGGTCACTCCGGCTATGAAACCGGAGGACAGGCAAAAACCAACCATCCCACACGACCCACAAAGAAGTGTGCAACTAGGACCATACCATTTCATCAGTATGAGTGATAGGTAATGCATAGAGTAGTGAGACCCTAGTTGCACCTCCTTTTGGGTTTGGGGGCCCAAATTTTTTGGCAGTCCTCCGGTTTATACCCGGAGTGATTTGGGTTTCGAGTCCTGTTTGGGTGGGGTTGAAAATTTTATCGAATCAAGCGGCATTGCATTTTTCCATTTTCTTTATATATAATAATATATATAAATAATATATAATTATATTTTAATTATATATATGTCCCTATAAATTTAATTATAATATATGCATATGTATAATAATAATAGATGCATATAAAATTTTTTGAAAAATAAAATTTTATAATATATTATATATATATATATATTATATTATATATATATATATATATTTTTAATACAAAAAAATTGCGTACATGCGGCATAATACATATACATAATAAATAAAAAAAGCATATAAATAATAATATAATATATTATATATATTATTATATATATAAATTTTATATATATAAAATTATATTCAAATATGTAAATTTTTATATAGATATATATAAAAAAAATAAAAAAAATTTTATATTAAATTTTCATATATATGTATATAATATAGTATATATATATAATATTTTTTTATATATATAATTCAATATAATTTATATATAATTTATATACATAATATAGTATAATATATATCATCTATAATAAAGCATGTATGTTCATGAGAAATTATGTTACAATATATAATATTTTAAAATATATATATATTATATAATGTATGTATGATTACTATAAAATTTTATTGTTAATTTGTATGTATTTTATATATATATAATATATATTTTTATAAATATATATACATAGTATATATATAAAATTATATATATTTATATTTTAAAAATATATATATATACAATATATACAAATATAATATATATATATAAAATATAAAATAAAAAATTATATATATATATATTATATATATATTATATATATATATACGTGTGTGTTGTGGGGTGGTGGTGTGTGGGTGTGTATACATTATTTTCCTATATACATATATTCAATAGTTCATGATGTTGTATGTAATATATATATATATATATATAATAAATTTTAATTATATTATATATATATATTTTACAATATATATATGCGGTCTATCTGTTTAATATTATATATGTGTGTGATGCAGCAGTATGCATGAATTTGTGTGGTGTGTGGATATATTTTTATACAAGATAAAAGATGATAGATAGAAGATAGTGATAGATATAGAATAGATATAGAATGATATAGTAATATATATTCATGTAAAAAAATTTAAAAAAATATTTAGCATAATAATTATAATAACAATAATATATATATATAAATAATTATATTTTATTATTATATGTATTTATTATATATATATATATATAAAATTATTTAATATATATATATATGATACATAATATTCTTATAATATACTTACATATAGTGCAGTATGTGTGTGTGTTAATAATATATATTTTTTAATATATATATTTTATATAAAAATTATATATATATATATTTTATATATATATATTATAATAATATACATATATTACAATATATACAACAAAAATTATTTTTCTCTGTTCAATTATGCATATATATGTAAGCATGAGCATGTAGCATGTATTTGGGTGTGTGGATAAATATATATTTTATAATTAATAAATATATATATATATAATAATATACATACATATATTAAATAATATATAATTTATATATATATTAAAAATTTTATTATACATTAATATATTCATAAAAAATTCATTAATACACACACACAACATATTATAATATATATATATTATTATTTATAATATAAAATTTTATATATATATATATAATAAAAATATAAAATTTTTTATTGTACATAATAAGTATACATATATATTATACAACAATATAGCGTAAATATATATATATATGTAATATATATTTTTTATATATTTTTATACACACACCAATATATGGACATTGGCGTCCCGGGTAAATAGAGATGGTGACTCGAAAAAAAAAAAAAAAAAAAAAAAAGCCCCGGGCGGAAGGCAATGGCAAACCACCGCTCAAATTTTCCAAGAAAATCAGGAAGCCCATGATGAAGGGCCCGCGGTAGCCAAATGGTTAGACCGGGGACTCAAGACTGTCACGACGGCAATCTGAGTTCGAGGGGTCGAGCACGACCGCCGCGTGTTTTTTCCCGGGCAAGGGAACTTCACCCGATTGCTGCTAGCCACGGGTGGCCAAGCCCGCTCAAGCCCGTGCGGTCCCCAAACCCCGGGAAAAAAAAGAGAGAATGTTACTAAAAGGTAACACCCGGGCCCCTTTCCCTGGAAAGGAAATGGGGACCTACCAGTACTACCAAAAGGTCACAACGTGAAAAAATGCAATGAGGCCCGACATGAACCCACCGTTAAATGAGATGAGTAGTATAATATAAAATAATAAGCATGAAAATATATATTATATATATAAAATTATAAATATATTATATATAAATATATATATACACACACACACACACATTTATATATATATATATATATATTAATATATATATATAATATTAATATATATATATATATAATATACATAAACAAAAGACCCACAACCGACCCCCAAAAAAAGGTGCAACTAGAATCTATCTTCCTTAGTATGAGTGATAGGTAATGTTATACAGAGTGAGATCCATTTTCACACCCCTTTTTGTGGGGGCTTTGCATAGTTAGTTTGGCACGTCTCGGTTTCATACCCGAGTGACCCAGGGTTGAGCCTGATTGGGAGGGTTTTATTTATCGATATCAAGCGGCATTGCTTTTTCCCTCTTTAATATATATATAATATATATATTATATATATATATATATAATATATATATATATATATATATATATTTCCCAAATATATAAATTTTATTATGCAAAGTAATAAATATATATCTATGCAATATGAATATGTCTGTAAATATATAAAATATATATAATATATATAATATATATATATATATTATATAGTAGGTTAATAATCATATTTTCGTACAGCGATATACATACATATAATAAATAAAAAAGAAAGATATATATATATATATATATATATAATTATATATTTATATATATATATATATATATAATATAATTATATATGTATGTATGATTAAAACATGAATATGCGTACATGCGTTTCATACAAAATATACATAAAATAAATAGACAAGTATATATAATATAATATATTATAATTAATTTTAATAATATAATATATATATATATATATTATATATTTTTATATAACATATATTTCTATTTCTTTGATGCGTTGTTGTATATATAATATATAATATTATATATATTAATAATATAAAAGATAGCGATATAAAATAATGATGATAGATAGATAGATAGAAGATAGATAGAAGATAGAAAAGATATAGATATAGATATAGATATAGATATAGATATGGTATAGGATAAAAATATAAAATT
>NW_023643770.1:0-9039 GCF_015228065.2 Penaeus monodon | reverse complement strand
AGGGGTCATTTTTCCATGTGTTCCGTCTCGATTGTGGGAGACTTTTACTATGTTCAAGTCCGAAGTCATTTATTCTGAACTGTCGTTAGGTTTATACATGAAATTTCCATTTCATCGAACGTCTGCATTCAAGCTGTGTTGGCGTCATTAGTCTCTGAACAGGCAAGCCAGTTTCCTGTGTTACTGTGTCAACAGCTAAAAATACATGAATGCTAGGGCAAATAAAATGTTTTTGAGTTATACAAAGTTTATTTACTCTTTTTTCCTCTCAAATATTTGGTTTCAGAGTATAAAAGCCTTAATATTGCTCGCCAAAAGTGCGGTCGTTAATTACAAAGAGACAGTCATCGACACTATGCTAAATCTACACCCATGCTATTTATAAATAATACAAAAAAATATATGGATAATAAAAAAAGGCTAATGGGCAATGAGCCGGGTGAAATAGATATAGAATTTTAAAAGGCCGTGAAAATAATGTCGAGCAAACATTTGAAAGAAAAAAAAAATGTATGTTACAAAATTGCCGATGTATTTGTTATGCAAAGAATTCAACCGTGAAATTTCGAAACTTCCGTCATTATTTTCTAAACTTCTTTCTTGAACAGTGCGTTCGAATAATAATAATAATAATAATAATAATAATAATAATAATAATAATAATAATAATAATAATAATTTCAATTTACAACTGAAATATTGCAAATAAGAGCAACTTTAAATAAAATAGTTCATGAGCTTATGAGTAAATATCAAGAAAGCTATTTGCTACAGATTTTTACGAGTAGACGATGAAGTCTCAGATAGGAAACAATAGCCCTGTGAGTAGCCTTTATTAAATGTCTAGTTAAATGTGAAGAGATCTCGGCCAAATTATGCCGAGAACCGGGGTACGTTTGAAAATATTAATTTCTGTTCACACCTGAAGTTCTGTAAGAAGGAAGAACTTTAAATATAATAGACCACATCATCTATTTTCTTCTTTGAGTTTCTTAGTACATATCAAGGAGGGGATGGCTGTAGATTAATATTAGCAGACGATGAAAGCTTTGGTAGGAAACACTAGCTCTTTTGCTTATGAGTAAATTTTCTCTATTGGTGATTGTAAAATGTTGAAAGTAATGTAGTCATCAATAGCCGCTTTCGTTTATGATACTATTATTATTATATTTCTTTAATTATCATTATCTTCATTATTATTGTTATTACCTAGTTTGTCATTGATGTAGATTTATCATTTTACTAACAACATTTCCCATTCTAAGCATCAGTATTTTTTTTCCAATTATATTAAACACGAAAGAGTTGGTCTTGAGATCCACAGCCTCCGTCCGACTATATTCGCATATCAACATAGAAGTAATGGAATCGAACCATATACACTCGAAACATTATGCTTTTTTTTCTCTTTCTTTACTGTTAAAGAACGATAAAGCTCCTTCCTAAATTCCTGAAACTCATTAACACAGCCGTGCAAGTCTCCTCTACTCGGCTAATGAAAAAAATGCTAAAGCCGTTAAAAAGATTTTTTCTTCTACAAGATTTATGTATTAATAAATACTAACATGTCATTAATGGAGGACTTTCCCGCACCCTGTTCCGCATGACACACACTTATGTTTCATTAGTGTGTTACGCAAGAAGCCGATAATCAGGTCGGCAAATGGGTCAAAGGTAACTCGTAAATTTCATCCCTTTTCCTTACCGTTTCGTTGTCTCGTCTTCCTTGTGGTGTGTGAATAAGAATCGCTTTGATGTTCTTATATATCACTTTTATTTAACGAAGCTGTAAGAAACTACTCGTAAGAAGCGATCAGGTAGTGTATAAGAAGAAACAGTTTTATTTTTCGTAAACTGAAATAATGACGACGTTTCTTGCGCGGCACTGTTTAGAAAAAGTTCGGTTAATTTCACGAACTACATTTTCTTGCATCACTTCAAATCGCCACCAAATAAACATTCGATCCCATGTGATTAATTCTAAAACGTTTCTAGTGCCTTTCCATAGAGTATTGAATCCCATATAACAAGTTTTCATATGTCACTCGACATATGAAAACAGTGCTCGTGATGAGTTTTTATTTCTTACTTTTTCATTAAATATACACACATATTTCAGATGTGTGTGCGTGTGAGTTTGTTGAGCCTGAGAGGGCATTAAATTAATCTGTCAGAAATGTCAAAAAAGTACGAAGTAGCCTCAGTCTACATCGCTTTCATCGTCAAAACTTTGACATTGATTTGTGAAGCATTTTTCTTTATTCATCATAGACTCCTATTTGCAGTGTTCGAGAATATAGGTTGGATTTGCTGATTTTTTGTTTGTGTTTGCGTTTTTTGTTTGCGTTTGAGTTTGTTGTTTGTGTTCTTATGAATGAATAAATTCATATATATTTCACTGGGTCAACTCAGGTATTTCATGTCAATGTTATGAGCATGAAACGTTGTAGCTAAAAAGTCTTCGACAGATCATTTGAAAATCAAAATGATCAATATTATAGGTGGCAGAAGACATATCTGTTGACTTTGGAATAGCATTTGGTATGCTTTTAGTCACTGACATTTATCTAACAGGGAAAATTTAGTCCTTCCTTGTTTCTACCACATG
The DNA here is from genome assembly GCF_015228065.2 of Penaeus monodon. Classification (NCBI taxonomy): domain Eukaryota; kingdom Metazoa; phylum Arthropoda; class Malacostraca; order Decapoda; family Penaeidae; genus Penaeus; species Penaeus monodon. The sequence continues at coordinate 6,431 of NW_023643770.1, read as the reverse complement.
TAAAACTATGCAGGTTAGTGACATGTGGCATTTGTTCGAACTGTGTATCTTGCTGTGATGAAAATGTTAAAAGAATAATGAAAAAGGACATTCATTGTCATAATCACCATAGTCCCCTTTTGCCCTAAATTCGTTTATGATCAGTTACGTCTCTTGTATAGTGATATCACGTAGTCTAATTCAATTCATACCAGTACTTCTCACAATGAACGTGTTTAGTAAGTCAACCCTGTGCAAAGCTTTTCTTTCATCCCGTTCGCTATCAAGGGATATTCTTACACTTTGACGCAGAAATATGGATATCCATCAGTATGACTTTGTCATATAGGTATATATTTGGAAAGATGAAGAGATAGATATATGTAATACACAGCGCGCACCTAAGCAAGCACCACACACACACAACACACACACACAACACACACACACACACACACACACACACACACACACACACACACACACACACACACACACACAACACACACACACCCACACACAACCACACACACACACACACACACACACAACACCCACACACACACACAACACACACCACACACACACACACACCACGACACACACACACATATGTTGTCCGTATTGATACCCTGTTTCGAGTGAACGGCGCAAAACGATTGTTGGCTAAAGCCTTCACAGTGTCGAAATTTGCTGCAAGAAAATTAGTCAGCAATCATCAGGAAAAGGGACACCAAAAATCACGATGAGCGATTGTTAGAGGCCTATAATCTGAAGAACGAGGATTTCAACATCTTTGAGATGGTCACCTTCTTTTCACTTTCTCTCTCTTTCATCTCTTTCTCTTTCTTTCTCCTCTTTATATCTCTCTGCGCTCTCTCTCTCTACTTTTAGGAAAAATACTTCTGCTTTTTAGATAATAGCATAGGGAGCATGATAATCAGAGTCAGGATTAAAATCAATAAATTAAATTACTAAGTAAAACATCAACAAAACGTTATCATTCATCGTTACCATATTACGCATTATTCATTTCGACTGTGTAACTCTATCATCCGCACGCACTGTTCTTGTCTTCAAGATGGAAGGTGTGACGCCTGGCACCTTAACTGCCCCCACAAAACCCCACGAGCACCCCCCCCCCCCACCGGCCCGACCGTACCCACGACGCGGGTGGGCGATTGCCCGCCCAGTCCACACACCACAGCCCAGTCCGCGTGAACGTCCCACCCACAGAATTCCCGCAACTGCCGGGGATTCCCCCATCCGATGAAACAGTCCACAGGATAAACCCTTGGTGAAAAGACATGATATACGGCCCGAGGAACTAAGAAGCATACAGGCAAGAGATTGCGGAAAGTGAAAAAGCATCATGCAAGATATGCTGCATTAAAAAAATGAGAATGGAGAACAAAAGTGATCTGTAGACCGGAAAATGTGCGTTCTGATGATTTTAGTGATGTTAAAATTAGTCGAATGAGGTCTCTGTATTATTATTATCGGCCCGAACGAGGCCATTCTGAAAACACAGTGACGACAGTGACCGTAAAAATGACGCTGTACGAAGATGCGAAGGACACAGTCCGATTCTGTGTGACATCACTCTCAAATGCTACGGATTATCGTTTAGTATCAATACGCGCGAAAGCGCGCAAACAGATAATATACAACACAGATACTAATGCAGCTACAACGAAATATGCAGACTAAGATTTCATCAAAACAGAAATTTGCCAATCAGTTAAACAAGGGTGTGATGGGGGACCAGAAACCAATTACTTTCTTTCATGGAATTACTGGTGTCAACGCGTAGAATTAATGACTTGCTTTAACTATATCATAACAAACAATGTTGACGTTATCTGTTTACAAGAGCTCTTCACATCAGCCACAAAATAACAAACCGCCCCTAGAATTCGAGGCTACCATCTCTAACAACGCAGGATGACATGCCTATTGACTTTATGTCAGTGACACCAATCCCATAAGTTGTAGCCAGAAATCTATGACAAATGTGCAGTATCAGCATTTACAATTCGAACAGCCTCTCTGGTTTTTCCTCTCTGTAACACATGTTACGCAAGGTGTAGAAATTTTCAGACTGATTTCACTGCCCAACTTTCAGATCACGGCACAATATGTATGGTAGATTTTAATGCTAGACATTATACATTTGAGATGGTCATGCAATGAAATGGCGAAGTTTCCGACATTTTGTGAACCACAGATCTATGACGTATATGATACAGACAAGCACTCACGTGGCGGGGGGCAGGTCCCTAGATTATGTAATAGAAGGGATCCTTGTGCTTGGTAAAAGTCCAAAGCATTCTTGCAACATAGCTAATCGTGACCACTTGCAATGTAACATGAACCTCTGTTGGATAATACTCAGTCTACAAAACAAATAGGGTCAAAATTTCTAATCCCCTCTTACCTTGAGCTCAATTTAAAATCACTATCTATGACTGGTACAATTAATTACACCGTAACAATTGTTTTAAAATTTCCATGGACATGACAAGTGGTCACGGATTACTTACAACACTTGGTCCTGTCCACAGAAAATCCTTCAAGAACATCACTCACCACGCTCCAAACACCTAAGTGGGGTCGGTGGACCCTAGATTATTAGGGAACAAAAGCGAGTTCAGAGCTTTGTGATATCCAAAATCAGGATAATCCCCTTGACACCTTTTTTAATTTCTTAGGCTAACAAAAACCTACGGAATTAAAAACTCATTTCCGAAATGAACACTTTGAACAGTTCCTACAAAGCATTAACAATAACCCTCAATGTCGGAGGTCTGGAAAAACAAATAATCGATTTCAGGCACACAAACGAACCCCGTAGTTCCATGTCTCTTGCACAGCAAATATGCTCCTTAGTCATGGCTGGAGCGTCCAAATTGATCTCACTTCCCACAAATATTCAGGATCACTTAGTCAATCTAAAGTTGCACGCAAATTTGCCTGGAGATTGTTTTTGTACTGCCCCCTCAGACTTTGCTAGATCCTGAGTGGGAACTGAACATTGCACTGATCAAAGGAAAGCGTCCGCCCCAGGTGATGAGAATTACCTATAGTGTCCTCACGCCTTATAAGCGTCAGGAGCTGGTTAATCCCCTTTTGCACATATACAGTTAAGTTTGTCACAAGGTATTCTCCTCGCCCTGGACAACGCAGTCTAATCATCCCTAGTAAACCGAATCAAACACTGCTAAATACCGACCATTTCATTATACTCATGTGTATGCAAAGTTCCTAAAGGGATATTTTGAAACAACTCAGTACGGCTTACAAGGTAAGATTATCTCACAGACGGTACGGATTCGTATTGGAACGTAGCACACAACACTGCTTGCGAGTACTTTTCACACTCTAATCCGGGAACACACTGTTTTTCTGACTTTACTTAAGTTCACTTTTGACATTGCAAACAGAGAAGTTATCCTAGACTTCGTAATCTTGCATCTGGGGTAAGAATATTGACTTGATTAGATGTATCTCTCGAACAGATACAAGTGTCCTGTTCAGGGGAGTGGAAGTTCCACTTCCCAGTCTGTTGACTTAGACGCACAGGGAGAGTTTCTCAGCCCTATGCTGTTCACAGTCCTCATGCACAAGCTGGTGGCAGATAATCCGTTGGGGCTGGTAATCCATTATAAGCTATGCAGATGATTCTATGTGTCATAACATCATCACAAGATAGGCTGCAAATAATTTCTCGACAGAATCCAGCAAGCTCATGAGTGTTGGATTAGTCATTTCCGCTGAGAAAACAATGGCTCTAACCCATCCTAATCATACCCAACCCACTTTTTCGCATAGGTGACCAGGCAGAGCTGACATCTGCCACCAGTATAAATATCCTCGGTATGTATGATGCAGCCTGGTCCCTTCTCTCTAAAGAAGAGACTCTGGGAGAAGATTGAAACCTTTGAAGTTCTTGTCGGAAGAGAACATGGCATCATGTTCAGCTCGCTAAGAGACTGTTTTACTTGGCTTTTTATAAGGTCAGTTTAAGACTACCATCCTGCACTTGTTGCAGTGTAAGGATCAGAAATATGTAGTTTGGATTAGTGAAAATGAAGCTATGAGGATTATCCTCGCGCCCCGGACAGCAAGGATGTAAACATAATCAGAATTAAGTACCTCCTTTCTGATAAATAATTAGTTATTTCCACCAGTTTGGCTCAAAGCTCTTAGGACCCTCGTATCTCTCAGATTTCCAAAACAACTGCAACATAAAATCACGCATAAAGCAAGTGACAAATCATACACACGCGGCTCCCTCGATACACAACATCTCCATGAACATATAAAACTCAACGTTTCCAATTAGTAAAATACAAAAAGGTCGCTCCCATTCCACCATGAAGAATTCAACATTGATCGTTCACTTTACATGTCTACCACAAAACAGGGTGCATAACTGTGTGTTGAACAAATTGCGCAAGCAAACGGTTACGGGACACCAGAATCTATGGGCGTGATGCATATGAGTGTTCTCGACGGATCCGTACAGTCTGGATAAAAGCTGGGTTGTGCTTGCGGCTGTATGTAAAATGGGCTTACTACAACATCAGTTTAATATGAAATACAAAACTGGGCCAGCCTACACAAACTGAGCTGCATTTATCTCCTCGCAACGGAATTCTTAATGTCCTGGGGCTCTGGAGTAGTTTTCTGTGACTCTCAAAGTGCCTTCTTTCCATTCAAACCGGTGGCAATTAAGCGTACCTAACCTATGCAAAAGAGCTATTTTAACATTCAATTGGTATGGCTACATCTTCATGTTGGAATAAACGCCAAAGCCGACCACGTAGAAACACATGCAAAGAACCTGCAGCACGGATATTGTGAACATAATCTTGGATGCCTCTTGCTATGGTTGCACATCTATTGAAAAAGTTCTCATAACGAAGAACTAGTAGAGTCTGATTAACCCAAAGGCCTGAAAGCTGTACCTAAGGCACTACGATTAGTATAGGAGAATGGCCGCCTTCCTAGGGGGCACGAAGTCAAACCGACCGTGTGACTTGGTTATTGCCAGAATACGTTTAGGTTACAGAATGTACTGGCAACTGCACGGTACAAGAATTCAATGGAATCTGAGATGTAGACTGTGTGACAATAACACAAACGAACGCTTGAGCACTATATTCGAATGTCATGGTGATACAGGCCTTTCAGACCACTAACATTAGGTATACAAGCCTATGTGAATATTTCATTGCAGGCTGATACATTGGAAGATATCTCGTACTATACCCTAATTTTACTATATAATAACGACCGTAAGCAAATCAGTGTTTTTCACACACCGTGCAAAAAGCAATAATAAAAGTATATTTTTGTAATAATGTAATGTTTTATTATTTCTATTTTAGCCTTGTACAACTACAGTAGTTACGGACTACTGTTACAATGTCATATATATGTAAAACTGTATTATTATTGACCACAGCCTGAGGAGATAGCCAGGGTGGTAAATACTTACTTAACTAACTGATGGATCCTTTGCAGTGTGGGACATAGCAGGAACGCGTTTGTTTGTATATGAAACATACTTTGCACACCATGATGGGAGTACGGTTCATGCACTACGCAAACTGGGTTGGCATGAATCTTCATGGTCACCGAATTCCCTTTTGAATCAAGACTCAAGGATATTTTCTGCGATTCACAGAGTCTCTCAGCTCGAACACTCTGACAAAGGTGCAGAAATATTAAAATGACATTCAGATTAAACGTGAATCATGAAAAATAACGAGGCCAATGATATACGTTTTGTGTGATCCATCGCATGCGGAATCCCTAAGCATGATCAGCTGATCGCCTAGCAAGTGAGCATGTTATCAAGCAAAAGTGTGGATTAGATCTTGGGGTACCTCTTTCTAGATTTTATACATCATTGAACGTTCCTTCAAAGAAGACTTGACCCGGTAGGCTGTGGCACAAAGCACTATGACCCGTTACGCAAGATTCATTCTCTATGATTTATATAAAACAAGAACAAGACTGTTGATATTTTGCAGCGCAAAGAATCCAGGCTTGATATAGAGTGTATTGTTAGTTCAGTACGTTTGTAATTCGTAGAACAAAGTGTAGGCGTGTAGGAGATATAAGCGAACACTTGTACAATTATAATCTCAGAGTTCCATGTGTGACAAGCCTTTCAGACCAGTAACATGAGGTACGGAGAACTATTACTATTCATGTCATCTGATGTTCTGAGAAGATATAATGTATATTTATATCCTATTTTGGAATGTAGTATCACATACCGTATATCAATGTAGCAATGCTTTTCCACGCCAAGGACTGTGTAATTTTTCCTTTCCTGTGACTGAATAGTACTTAATCACGTATTGTCACAGCCTAAAATTCAAATGTATACCATTAGTAATGTGATAGGACCACGTGCATCAAATAACCAAGCTTGCCCC
>NW_023643769.1:0-5000 GCF_015228065.2 Penaeus monodon | reverse complement strand
GTCAACACAGAGCTCACTGTATACGATAAGATGCAAAACCACATGCAAAACACAAAAGATGAAAAAGAAAGAAAGAAGTTTGACTAAATTTGAGAAATGTATTTGCCATAGCCTTGCGAAGAGATTAGTGGTGTGTATAAATAATAGTTGCAGAATAGTCAAGTACTTTTTCCACAATTTTTGCTTGTAATTAAAAATCATACCAGATACCTGTGCCTACTTAAAAGGGTATGGATTTACAACTATATATATTACAGCTTTATATATATATATATATATATATATATATATATATATATATATATATATATAAACAAATTAAACATGAACTACTAGGGTGAGATTACATGTAATCGGAGATCTGATGACGCTGCCGGTTGCCTTGTAAGTTCAGACTTTCAAGACAATTGTCTTGGCCAATGAAGAAGAAACTGTACATCCTCCTATGGCAATGCATATACTACATACAGGAAAGTTTAAGCACATAAAGGTTATCTCCATGGTTCACAGTCACTCATATCAGCCGTACAACCATGGATTTGAAAACATACAGAGAAAAGTTACGAAGGCAAAGGTCTTCAACTACCCAGATGACTATTAGAAAGTAGTGGGCAAAGGGAATATTGTATATGAAATTAAATGGAATGGAATGGACTGACGTCCACTTCTGCAAACTGTAAGGTTTCTAATGCTAGGCAATTTGAGGTAATTGTCCAGTTGAGTACCTTGACAGATTCTTTTGAAGAACTACAGAGACTAGAAGGATGGACAAATTGGTTCTGGCATAGTACCTGAAGATGTCATCCAGTAGTACAGCCCTTGTAATCTACTACAGTTAGGATAACAGAGAGCAGCAACAAGGGTCCGTTGATGGCAAGTGCCAAATATATTGCATATATTGTATATCTCATTTCAATGTTATGGTAGTATGTCAACCTGAAGAAATGGAAATCCTGATCCAATGGGGTTGCCAGGGGAATCATGCAAGATGGGAGGGATTGCAATATCTGATATCTTCATGTGACCCATTTTGAGATTATGACCAGGGAAAATCATCCGAATTCCCCGAGAGGATTCCAGTTCAACCCCTCATGGACCTCATGGAGGAGTAGCAGTGATGGTAAACAGCTCCTCTGACCTAGTATAGCCATCATTGGCCCATGAATCAATCTTGTGTGCCCGATTCTCAGCCTTGTTAACGTTAACACTTCTACCTGTCAGTTGGGATGGACACAGAGTTATCTTCTTACATGTTGACATCAGTGCAAACCTCTCTTACCACTGGATGTGATAAATTTAAAATCTTGATGGCTTGCAAAGCAACCAAGAGCTGCTATATATTAACAGAAGGATATCTAAGATCTCTAGTCATATTGACTGCTGCTCCAACTCACTGATGCAAAGCCCACACTATTTTCATATTTCACATCTGCATATATTGCATCTAATCTCTTCCTGATTTCTGCTTCAGATCTCTCCCCTTTCCCTATTCTGACCAAATCCAGATTGGTCCAAGGTGGGAATGAGGAGTTCCAACAGCTAGACCCTCGGAGAGATTCAAACTGAGATATTCCACAAAATTCCTCATTCTTGTACCATAGGATCAACTGTCCTCAAGGGGTTGAAAACCGGACTCTCAGCTTACAGGGACTCAAAAAGTGAAGACCTAAAAACCCCTGTACCAATTCTGAGAGCTTCATTATGAACCAAGTCCAAGTTCTGGAGAAAAGTGGGTGTTGCAGATGAATAAACCTCACATCCATAGTCAAGTTTGATACGAATAAGCACACAGTAAAGCTACAAAGAGCAAGAGCATCACAACATGAAACTACAATTAAGTATCATGCTGTGACCACGGCGGCTCAGACATGAACCTACCGTTAAAAGAAGAAAGCTACAAAAGCATTGTGCTTTCTGCACCCCAAGACAGGTGAGAAATTAAACCAAGGTACTTAAATTACACAACAGATTTGCTCCAAACTTTCCTCTTTTGTGGAGATGCATGGCTATGTGTTACATGGAGAGAATTTGAACTCATGGTATGTTGCCCACTGCACAACCTGTCATCTACATACACACTATGTGAAAAGCACCTGGAACGACCTTTACAATGTCACTTATAGCAATGGCAAATGTCACACTTAAGGTACTCACTTGTGGACTTCTTTCAGCTGGTCTGCCAGGATACAGAAGCCGTTTACCATCACTGCTACTCCTCCATGGGGTCCATTATCAAAGGTCTCATAATGGGCCTGAACTAGGAGTCCTCTTAAGGAAATCGAATGATTTTCCCTGGTCATAATCTCCTGTAGGTATACACAAATTGGGTTACATGAATATTGCAAGATATTGCAGTTCTTCCCATTCTACATGATTGGCCTGTCAATTCATTGGCTCTGGGTATCCAGTTCTTCAGACTGACTAGATACTTTTCCAAAAGGTGTTTGGCAGCACCTGTGGTCAAGGTCCACCCACAACATCTTAAGACTTTCTCTTTCCATCATCTTTTGGAGGGTTGTTTACCTATGGAACTACCCATATCTTCCAAAGGACCTGAGCCTTTGGTTCAGGAACACTCTGTCTAGCAGTGGGGCCCCCTATAGATGTGGTGGCAACTGGAGCTGTCACTGCTGAGACCTCTGGACCTTACTATGGGAAGAGTCCTCCTCAATAGAACCTTCACTCCTACTCCATTTCAGGTAGAACAACTCACCAGAGACCTCTGGAACCTTGCCTGATGGCATGGCTCCAAAGACTACTTTGGGGTGAGGAGTTCTTTGGACAGGTTCAGGATTTCTTTGCCTGGGCAAAGGGCAGACATGAGGCTTTCTGTCTAGCAGTGGAGGACCTTGTGGATGTGGTGGCAACTGGAGTTGTCACCGTTGAGACCTCTGGAGCCTTGTTTAATGGCCCCAAAGTGTCCTCAATAAACCCTTCACTCCTACTTTATCTGGTGGAACAACTCCCCAGAGACTTTCTGGATATGAAGCTTCCTTGAGGACAAGTTGAACTGTAGTGGCAAAGTTAGTGGCTCTAGAAGTATTGGAGGTTAAGGAATGATGGGAAAGAGATCAAGCTATAACCTGGCTTTGCGAACAGCACACAGCACGTCACTATGTCTCTGGGAAACTATTTCCATGCTAAGTTGGTACTTTTTTTTTCTTTTACACAACTTTGAAGGAACTTCATGAGATTTTTAGCTGTGAAAACGGCATGCTGGACCTGGACAGTTGTCATCTCCTTGATGACTTATACCACACTTTACACAAACACTCTTGGTAGTTTATTTTCCCTAGCTTGGCAAGAGTTGCTCCATGCCCATAACCTTGGCAGTGGAAGCACCGCATGGGGGTTTGGCACATATGGTTTTACCTTAAGGTTGTATGCCAGCTTAACCGATTTCAGAAGGATTAGCATTTCAGAAGTTAGAAGAAAAGCTGTTGTTGATTGTTCAACCACCAACTTTCTTCTTAATCATTTTACTGCCCCCACCTTAAATATTTTTAGTTCTTAAGAGTTTCCCCTCAGAATACCTCATCAGGTCTCGGGAAAAGACATTTTTTTTGTACTGTTTGTTTTGTGAGAACAGCAGACTTAAGCCCCAGGAATGTCATATATAGCACGCAGATGGTCGCTCTCATCTGGTGATGAAACTTTTACGATCAGGATCACATTGACACACCTAAACAATCTTGCAATGCACTTCTAAAATATCAAGATCCATGATGGACATGCCATCAATGGTCTTCACTACAAGCTATTTACTATATGAGATACTTCCATATTTACCAGGTAATATTCCCTTGACGGACTCCTTACCTGGTCTGAGAGCAGGGAGAGAGCTGTCCTTTTTAAATTTGCAGAAAGCATACAAATTAGAATTCTTCATTCTCTCCCCACCTCCCACCATGGAGTCCAACAAGGGGTAGCTATAGATTGGGGCTTAAATATATCCAACAGCCACAGTGGTAGTAAGTAGGGAGTGCCTGTTTGACCCTAATCATATTTGACCAGCCAACCAACTTGTCTGGGCCTTGATCGAGCCACCCGTCTAACCAGAATAGATAACCAGAGAAGTATGTTGCTATCTGCATGGTGCAGTGTGCAGCATCACTCAAACTCTAGGATTCCTGTCTCCCAGCAAAAAGGGATGCCACACACAGCAAACACATGAAGAAGAGTTTTCCCTGATCCAAGATGGAATGAACCAGGGGTAGGTGCACCATCCTCTCTCACAGGCCTTGGTACACCTGGGAGCCATATTGTCCCTTCCACATGTGACTCCTCCTACATGTGTAGCCCCTTGTCCGACTTACCAGGTCACTGGGCCTCAAGTTTAACAGCCGTTAAGATTCTTGCAGAGCTCAGAAATTTGGCATAAAATCCACCTATATAGAGGGAATCTATTGTTTCCTCCCTATCTATGACCCTAATTTTGGGTAAAGTGCATTCTTTTTCAGAATACTTTTTACAGCCTGTCGTGTGTTTATTGTTACTTGATTTTTTTATTTATCTGTTTAGTTTAGTTTATCATTATAATGTTTAATGCGAGCTCTTTTAATTACTTACATAGAGTGGTTGTTTTTAAACTACTTGTTGAAGGTAACTGTTTACTTGCATGCTTCTTAATCATTTATTCTTATATTCGAATAAGTATATATGCTTTCTTTCAAATTTTGTTTGAATGGATTTTTTTTTTTGATAAAGCATATAGATCTTAAAATCAGACGTGAGATAAACAACCGTAATAACTATTCAAATTTATGGCGACGTATGTGAAATGTGGAAAAGATTAGGAAATGATCTGAAATAAGTTTTAAATCGTACTGTTATTGCAAGGTTTCAACATAATTAGTCAGAGTAAGTGAGAGGGAGATGGGAGAACAGGGTCGCTTTAGTCTAAGAATAGTTGTAGACAGTATCTTGCAGAGGAAAGTAAAAACTTAAATTTAATTATCTCTGTTAAGAGGTATACGGTTATTGTCATTACGAATACAAAA
>NW_023643768.1:0-9040 GCF_015228065.2 Penaeus monodon | reverse complement strand
TAAAAAGCTAATATGGTACGGGCCACTTGGATCCAGGGCAATGACAGGCTGACAATTAGCCGGGTCAACTGGCGATCTGGACCTTAGCATAGTCCGTACAGATCTCGGTGTTTTGTGTCCTTATAAAAGCAAAAATACATCCCTGTGGAAAAGTGAGTGGACCACCCTCCAACTCACCAAACAAATAAAAACCCACAATAGAAACGTGGGATAACCCAGAAAAATAGAAGGGAGGAGGTGGTTTTGGGCCCGTTTTCAGGGTCAATGCCCCGAATCACCCACCTCACTCCCTAATAAAAGAAATTCCCCACATGCCGCCACACCACTACCCTAAAATAAATCCTAATAACATGCCCAATATCCCCAAATCAAGAAAACATTAAAAATTATTGAGAATCAAAAAAAAAAAACTAATAACAAATATTTATCAGATGATAAAAGAATCATAGTAAAGTAATCCTTTTCTAAGGGGGGACAAAACTTTATGACCTTATCTAGATTGAAGAATAAATAGGATCCATTGGCTTAAAAAACCTTGGCCACATGCCGCTGGTTGATAGCCAAGAAACCCACAAAAAAGAAGAAAAAAAAGATGTCCACACTCGTGTTTAAGCTTTGTGATAACATTTTAACGCAGAACAAACAACAAGTCTTGTGCCACCAAGAGCTACCCTGGAGCCCGGGGCCTCTGTCTCGTTTGACATTGTTGTTCTGAGTTTTTAAGAAAATTTAAATAAAGTAAAATCCTGTAATTACAGAACATTTTGTGCTTTGCCAGCCCCTTTTCAGTGCTTTGTTTTGCAGGTGACACGAGGCACAGTAGGGTAGTCAGCACCCCACCTCAGACCCGCAGCTCTCTTCTACACCAGGGTAGCCCTTACGGGCATTGACCCCTGGGTAGGGAGGCCCAGTAGTCTGGGGGTCCTTTGGGCGCATTTTTTTCTCCATTCTAAAATTTTCCTCTTCATGTGACTTCCTGAGCCTACCGGAGTACCCTTGTGGGCTCCCGTATTCGCCTGGGGGTGGGCACCGACTTTCCGTCCTTCGCACTAGGAAGTTCGGCGGTAAGGAGTGTCCTCCCCATAACTCGATCCTCTCTGTGGTACTGGAGACCGCAACCAGGCTTCCACTGGGGGGGGAGAGGACGAAAAACTTTTTTATCTCTCTTAGTATTGCTGTTAGGTTGATACCAAAAGTTAAGAGTTTTAATCCCTTCAGGAGAACGATTTTGAGCAAAGGGGTCGGACCCGGTCCGATGCCCAGGATGGATGATACCCCGGTACCCCTTCTCCTCCTCAAGGAGGAGGGGCGACTCATGACACTCTAGACAAACTCGACCTGAACAACGGAAACCCCCACTAACGACAGAACGAGAAGACCACTTTTCAAAATCCCACGAGAATGCAAGGTTCGCGAATGTAAAATGCGTTGAATGAAAATCAATCGCTTTTGAACGTGAACCCTTTATCATCAAAAAGGTCCTTGATGGTCAAGTGGACGGCGATTTTGATTTTGTCAAAAAATGCGAGATGGAAGCCTCCTTGTAAAGTACAATACAACTCCCAGATAAGGATTTACTTAAGCTGACGCAAATTCATGATCTTCGAGTTAAAGTAACTATTCCTATTGGCCCAAATACCTGTAAGGGAGTATCTTTCACAGGGATTTGAGGACGATGGAAGAAAGTGAAATTCTTGAGAGCATGAAGGACCAAGACGTAGTGGACGTTCATTGTATGACCAAGAAGGACGGGAATGTGCGAACGAAAACTGGACTGTGTTTTTTTGACCTTTGCTTTGAAAAAATCCAGAAGTATGTCAATGTCGGTTATGAACGTGTCAAGTAAGACCTTATGTCAAAAGCCAATGCATTGTAATAGATGCCAAAAATTCGGACACACCTCATTAAGATGTATTGATAAAGACTCAAATAAATTGTTTGCCGTCAAATGTGCTGAAGCCCATGACACCATCACATGTACTAGCCAAATCTCCAATGTGCTAATTGTGGAGGTCCCCCATCAGTCAGGATCTGCTGAGTGCAACATCCTGAAGAAGGAGACGCGACATTAGATATATGAGGAAGCATGGAAGTTAGTTTTACGAAGCTAAGAGGAAAGTGGAAAGTTTGACACACAAACCTGATACTTCCTAGCTGAAGCAGTAACTAACGGCACCCCTTATGCAAGTAATGTTCAGTCACCAGCTTGCAGCAAGGATAAGGAAATTGCTGAACTTTAAACAAACCGGTTTAAACGAATTAAGATAAAGGTTCATCATTTGACCAAAATTGGGTGATCAAAGGACTGCATAACCCAGGTCAAAACATCAACAAGGAGGCTGATACGAATCACAGTCCGGAGCGCACCTTACCCGTCCGGGCTACTCCTGTGAGGACTTCGTCTGGCTCGCGATCGGTTTATCGTGATGATGAAGGCAGATCGCAATCTGTCAGTTAGTCTCCCTCACAAGGAGGCAGGACATGGAGGCTTCTGTTCCAAACCATCCGAGAGACGGTCCCCGGGAAGCGAGGGAGAGGAGGAGGCGTCTCCCTCCCAAAAAAAGAAGAAACAAAACTGGTGGACAAGGCACTTCCAAACCCAATAAAAAGTAATCTTCGCCGTCGACCATTTATACAATGGTACTGTCGAAGTCTTAGATCTAAAGTAAATGACCTTAAATTTATTAGCCTCGTTCCTATGCTGCCCGATATTATAGTTCTCCCAGAAACGCACCTTAACACACTGTGTATGACGAGGTCGTTTCGCTGAGGAATACCAATTTACTCGGAAAAAAAAAGGGATCGTTGGGGTAGGAGATGGAGGCGGGGGTCGCCATGTTACATCCACCAAACGCCTCCCTTTTACAGAAGTGACTATGATTCTACTTTGGAATTTGTCGCATGAAAGTAAAAATTAATGGCACGATTGGCTATATGTCACTTATTGTCACCTGATGCAGCGATAGCCTATGATGAGCTCTTTGCTTTCAGGAACGTATGCCACAAATAAGTAATCTTTAGCTGATTCAATGCTCAATTCATACGTTATTGGGGTTCCCTGCGGTGGATGGCTAGGGGAGAGCAAGTAGTTAAGTTGCTTAATGACGTCTGATCTAGTCCTTCTGAAGATGGTAAGTCCGACGCGGTGTGGACGATTAATACTGGTTAATTGAGCTTTAGACTTATCATGGTTATCTTCATCAATAGCCAGCCAAGTGCCTGTTGGGCACACAAATTGCCGATTCGTTGGGAAGCGGATCATCGTCATATTGTGATTAAATATTTCATGCTGAACAGTGAGAACGCTGCAGCGCCTAAATTTAAACGTAAAAACGAGCAGGACTGGGTCGCCCTTCAGCAAGGGCGTCAAGCTCGAATTGTTGAGAAAGGAAAACCATTGATGATAAATAAAACAATATTCAGAATTCGATTATAGAAGCAGCATTGCTCAAGCCATTCCTAAAAACTCGACAGATAGGTTAAGCATAGAGCTTCCATGGTGGACACCAGAATTGCAGCAGGGCGCCTGTGTGTGCCGATTGCAATAAGGCCTACAGGCTTTCAAAAATAACACCACTAATGAGAACTTTTGCAATTACAAATAGCAAGAGCTAGGGCCTCGTAGAATACATAGACAGCAAAAAGAGACTCCTGGCGGAAGCTTTGTCTCTACAATAAACAGCAACACCAAAATATCAGAGCGTTGTGCGTCCACTATTAATAAAACAATAAGAAAAAAACATCTATCAAAATCTCAATAACCTTCATTGAAGAGGGTAATCATTGAGATTCACCTAGCGCACCTTGCTAATGCACTCGCCAGGCAGTTCTCCTCACCCAGCAGCTTCAGCTAATTACATCCCACCTCCTGACCACCAAGAAGAGGCTGAGCTGCAACCAATTCACTTTGACACAGGAGATGACTTTGATACAATAAAGATCTTACAATGGATGAGCTTCGTCGAGCCCTAGAAGCCTGTAGAGGAACATCCCCAGGCCCCGATGAGAGTCGATATGAGATGATGAAGCATCTTAATCATAATGACATGATTAAGTGGTAGAAGTGGACAATGAAATTTGGAAAAAGCCCACACTTTCCAAAAACTCATGGCATTTCCCACATCATTCCCATATTGAAACAGGAGGGGGTTAATCCCAGACTTGCCATCTCCTACCGCCCAATTGCGTTGACAGTGCTTTATGCAAGGTATGGAACGAATTGTTAACAGTAGGCTTATTGCATTTTTTAAATTTCACGTAATTTACTAGGTTGAGAGTAGTGCGGCTTTCCGCAAGGGACGCCCAACTCTCGACAGCTAGGTAAAGCGGACAGGCATATTCAAGAGGCCATTGCCAAAAAAAGATTTTTTGATTTCGGTCTTTTTGATATAGAAAAAGCCTACGGACATGACATGGCGATATGGCCTACTCAGAAAACTTTATGCTTTTGGGATTACGTGGAAACTGCCTTGTTTTATTTCAAAAAGTTCATTCTGGACAGAATTTTGCTAGTCAAATTATTTTCCGACAATGTTCACTTTTTCGGACATTTTTGTCCAGGCAAAACGGTTGGTCCACAAGGGAAGTGTCTTGTCACCAACATATTTCTATGTATATGATCAATGAATCTTACCAGCTCATCCTCGGAATCTTAAATATCACTGTACGTGATCGATTGTGCATTATGGCACTCCAGCAATAATGCAGAATTCTCAGAAATTAGTATTTCAATTGGCACTGGATATGATTTCATAACTGGGGCCTCCACAGTGGGTGTTTTAAGTTTTCCATTTCGGAAAGAGTATTGTGGTAATTTGTTCACGTAGGAGAAAGCGAACATCAGGCTAACTCTAGACACCCACCCAATACCTATTCAAAATTCTGCTAAATTTTTAGGTCTACATTTGATAGTAGACTAAATTGGAAAGGACCACATTGGTCAGTTAAAGAATTAAATGTCAAAGAGCACTAAATTATAAAGTGCATTTCTCTGGGTATAAATTGGGGAGCTGATAGACAGTCTTTTGCTAATTGGTATTATAACGCCCTGAGAGTCTAAAGTAGATTATGGGTTCAATCGTGTATGGTTCGGCACGGGAACAAGTTGAAAGTTGGAGGCTGTGCAGAAGCCTGTTTGGTTGTGGTGTCTTGGAGCTGACGTGCACTCGGATCGAGCGTCTTGAGGTGGAGTCAGGATAGTACCTCCCCCCGACTCAGACGCGGCCCAGCTAGCTTGAGCCTATGCCGCAAAGGTGGCTCGAGTCCCGAGCCACCCCTAATGGCAATAGTGGCATTAGGCCCTTTTGCCAACGAGGGACTCCACGACCTCGTCGAGAAAGTCGGTATAGATTCTCTACCATCGATACCCTGTTTCAGTCAAATATAGCGCCATGGGAAACTCCCAATTTTTCCATCATGGAAGCTTGGCTTCCTCAGCTAAGGCCATGGCGCCGGAGGTGGAGGTACGCCAGAGGTTCAGAGAGATCTTTGTTAAACATCTCCTTTTTTTCATATATATACGACGGCTCACAAGACAGAAGAGGTGTGTGGGTGCGGGTGTATGGTCGACTGAAATGGAACTAAGTTCAGACTGCCGAATCATACATCGATTCTTTCTTGCTGAACTTGTTGCCATGATAAAGCCATTGATTTTGCACTATCGACGACCCACGATAGAATAGTAATTTTTTTCCGATCCTTTAAGTTTCACTTAAAGCCATTAAATCATTAGAAACCACCAAAAAATGAAACTTCTGGGTAATATCATCGTAAGGCTACATTGTGCAAATTTTTTTTAAAAAAAAATCAATCAAGGCTAATATGCGGTACCAGGGCCCTCTGGTATCCATGGCAATGAACAGGGTGACAAATTTAGAAGGGTCAACTGGCGATCTGGACCTTAGCATAGTCGTACAGATCTAAGGTGTTTTGTGTTCTTTATAAAAGCAAAAAAAATACATCCTCATGTGGCCAAAGTGAGTGGACCAACCTCCAAATCACACAAAAATGAAACAAAACATAGAACTGTGGGACACACCCACAGGAAGGAGAGAAGGGAGGAGGGGTGGGCCCCGGCATTAGGGTCAACAGCACAAGATATACAACTCATCCTATATGGAAAAACACTTCCTCCACAATGCCCTCACTTGCGTCCAACCCTTAACCATCGACCATATTCTCACAATATTGCCCCAAAAACAACAACAAATAGGAAATCATTAAAACATTTAAAAATCTAAGATAAATAACACGATTTTACAACAACGAATATACTAATCAAATGATGAAAAAATAATAAGTAAAGTAATCCTTTTATTACGGGAGGACAAAAACTTTATGACCTTATAGATTTGACAGAAATAAAATAGGATCCATTGGCTTAATTAACCTTTGGCCACATGCGCTGGTTGATAAGCCAAGAAACAAAAAAAAAAAAAAAAAAAAAAAAAGATGTTGACTCACTCGTGTTTTCAGCTTTGACGAGCCAACACCTTGTTAACCAGTAGTACAACCAAATTTCAGTCTTGTGCCACAAGAGTTACCCTGGAGCCCGGGCCTCTCGTCCGCGAACTTTGTTGTTCCTGAGTTTATTTAATGTAAATTAAATTAAAGTAAAATCCTGTAAATTACAGCTCATTTTTTGTGCTTTGCAGCACCTTCCGTTGCCTCTTGGTTTTTGAGGTGAATAGACTACAGTAGGCTTAGTCAGCACCAACCTCAGACCCGCCAGCTATCTATACACCAGGGTAGCCCTTACGGGCATTGACCCTTTGGGTAGGAGCCAGTAGTCTGGGGATCCTTTGGGCGTACTTTTTTCTCCATTCTAAAATTTTCCGCTATCAGGTGACTTCCCTGAGCCTACCGGAGTACCATTGTGGGCTCCCGTATTCGCCTGGTGGGTGGGCACCGACTTACTGTCCTTCGCACTAGGCAAATTCGGCGGTAAGGGAGTGTCCTCACATAACTCGATCCTCTCTGTGTACTGGGAGGAACGCAACCAGGCTTCCACTGGGGGGTAGAGGACGATATATGATTTCTCTCTCCTAGCTATTGCTGTAGGTTGATACCAAAAGTTATAAGAAGTTTTTCAAATCCCTTCAGGAGAACGATTTTAAGCAAAGGGGGTCTGGCCTGGTCCGCATGCCCAGGATGGATGTACCCCGGTTACCCCTTCTTCCTCCTCAAGGAGGGGAGAGGGCGAACTCATGACCACTCCTGACAAACTCGACCTGAAACAACGGAAACCCCCACTAACGACAGAACGAGGGGAAAGACAATTTTCAAAATCCCCACCGAGAATGCAAGGTTCGCGACTGTCAAATGCGTGAATGAAAATCAATCGCTTTTGAATGTGACCCCTTCATCATCAAGAAGGTCCTTGATGGTCAAGTGGACGGCGATTTTGATTTTGTCAAAAATTGCGAGATGGTAAGCCTCCTTGTTAAAGTGCAATTCAACTCCCAGATTAAGGACTGACTTAAACTGACGCAGATTCATGATTTGAGTTAAGTAACTATCCATTGGCCCAATACCTGTAAGGGAGTAATCTTTAGCAGGGATTTGAGGACATGGAAGAAGGAAATTCTGGAAACATGAAGGACCAAGCGTAGTGGACGTTGAATTGCATGACCAAGAAGACGGGAATGTCGAACAAAAACGGATGTGTTTTTGACTTTTGCTTTCGATAAAATTCCAGAGTATGTCACAGTCGGTTATGAACGTGTCCAAGTAGACCTTAATTCCAAAACCTATGCTGTAATAGATGCCAAAAATTGGACACACCTCATTACGATGCAATGATAAAGATACTAGTAAATTTACTTGCGGTAAATGTGCTGGAGATCCATGACACTCTGTATGTACTGAGAAATCTCCAAGTGTGCTAATGTGGAGGTCCCCATCAATCTGGCTCTGCGAGTGCAGCACCTGAAGAAGGAGACTGAAATTAGCATACATGAGAGGAGCATGAGTTAGTTATCGTGAGGCCAAGAGGAAAGTGAAGTTTGACACAGCAAACCCATACTTCCTACGCTAGCAGTACAACCAACACACTTCAGTGCAAACGCATCAATCAGCTTGCAGCTAAGGATAAAGAAATTGCTGAATTAAAGAAACGGTTAAGAATTAAGATCAATTAAAGAATTGACAAAATAATTGACAAATTGACTGAATCAACCCAGCAAAACAGCAGCATATAAGGAGGATGATACCGAAATCACAATCCGGACGCACCTTCCGTCCAGGCACTCCTGTAGGACTTCGCCTGGTGTTGGTCTGTTCTCGGAGAACAGATGCATCTGTCAGTGCGTCTCCCTGGCAGCGAGCGCAGGACATGGAGGCTACTGTCTCCAAAATACCCATGAGAGGTCCCCTGGGAAGCGAGGGAGAGGAGGAGAACTCCCTCCCAGAAAAAGAAAATAAAACGGGGACAAGGCACTTCAAACCCCATAAAACGTAATCTTCGCGTCGACCATTATACAATGGAACTGTCGAAGTCTTAGATCTAAAGTAAATGACCTTAAATTATTAGCCTCGTCCTATGCTCCCGATATTATAGTTCTCCAAGAAACGCCTTAACACACCTCGTCTCTGACGAGGTCGTTTCGCTGAGGAACTACCATTTATGTCGGAAGGATCGTGAGGGTAGGGGTGGAGGCGGAGTCGCCATGTACATCCACCAAAGCCTCCCTTTTACAGAAGTGACTATTGATTCTACTTTGGAGTTTGTCGCATGCAAAGTAAAAATTAATGGCACGTATCTGGCTATATGTTCACTTTATTGTCCACCTGATGCAGTGATAGCCTATGATGAGCTCTTTGCTCTTCAGGAACGTCTGCCACAAAATAAAGTAATTTTAGCTGATTTTAATGCTCATCATACGTTATGGGGTTCCCTGCGGGTGGATGGTAGAGGTGAGCAAGTAGTTAAGTTGTTAATGAGTCTGATTAGTCCTTCTGAATGATGGTAGTCCGAGCGTGGACGAAATACGGTATTGAGCTATGCACACGTCCATCAATAACACGTGGTGATTGGAGCTTT
>NW_023643767.1:0-9040 GCF_015228065.2 Penaeus monodon | reverse complement strand
TTTTGTGTGTGTTTTTGTGGTTTTTGTTGGTAGTGGGTGTGTTGCTGGTTTTGGGTGTAGGTGTTTGGGATTTTGGTTGGCGGTGGCGTGGGGTGGTGTGCTGTTTGCTTTTGTTTGTTTGTGTGTGGGCCATGCGTGCGCCCCGCGTTTTGGTGAGTGGAGTGTGAGTGTATTCTTGTATGCATAATGTATTTAACCCAATTGTTTTTGAACGCGCACAGGCATTGTCCACCCCCCGATTTTTTGGTGCCAAACCTGCCATTCATATTTTACTTGCTGCTAAATTTTGAAGGCCCCTCCCGGCGCCCCCCCCCTTGAGGCTACTTCGTCAACGCTCCGCCGTCTCTTTACAAGTACCCGGGGGCCACCTGGTTTTTGGGCGGCTGGCCCCGGGCGCCCAGGGGGGGGAAGCACCCAAGAGCAGCAGGCGCCCAGGGTACTCCCACATTGGCCTCCCCGGGGCCCCCTGCGCCGGCGTAATTGGGGGGGACGGGGCGCCCCGCACTTTACACCCCCCCCTCACGACGCCCTCGGAGGAGCGGGCCCGCCCCTCGCCCCCCCGGGAGAAGGGGGGTCCTCGCCCCGCCCGGGCAGAAGGAAGAACAAGCCCCCCCCAAACCAGCGCTCCAGCCCCCCAGGTATGCTTCAATATATATTAATATATTATAGTTATTTTATAATATATATATATATATATATATATATTATAGTATATGTATATATATATTATATATTATATATATTATATATATAATAATTATATATAATATAATATAATTTTTTTTTTTTTTTTTTTTGTGTTTTTTTTTTTTTTTTACTTTTGAACCCCCTGGATGGCCATATTGTTAAAAAAATTGTTTAGGATGAGATTTTTGGTTCTACACTTACTATTATTTATCATTAACCGAGTCAGTAATTATCTGATTGCCCAGACACACACCAGGCCACTCACACGTTCTTGGCCAGCACGGTTTAATGGACGTAGTTGAGTCCCCCTAGGAATGGGGTGGACCGTTTGCACCCTCATGTGCCCCTCCCAGGAGGGCTCCGGGCGGAAAAGGCCCCTCAAGGCGAAAAGAGGATCGCTTGTCCACAAGGGCACGTACAAGCGTGCCCCCCAGCTTCAGCACCCGCCCACCCCCTTGCCCCTTTAACCCCCGGGCGCCCGGACCCCACCGGTTGGGCCCCGTCCACGACCCTGCACACGCCCCACAGCCCACCACTCTCGCCCCACACGTACTTCCAACCACAGCCCCACACAGCCTCGTCCTCCGGGGCGGAAGCTCCAGGTCCCTCGGGGGCCGCGGGACTCGCCAGCTCCCCTCCACTGCGGGATCTGGCACGCGGGCGCTACCACTCAATCCCAAGGTACGATCGTGCCCCCCACCAGCGCTTCCTTGTGTGGACACCAGGGAGCCGCGTTCCCATTCATAGGAATGATGGAAAGCAATTTGGTTAATATTCTGTGAGTCGCCGCCCTAATCTAAGCTCCAGGTGGCTACTGATCGGGTGTCCCAGTATTTATTGTTATTGGATTTCATGGGTTCCGGTCCCTGTTCCCCCCTTTTAAATTGATTTGGAGTGTCGAAAATGTATGATGAAAGATCAGAGATAAATGGAACATTACTGGAACTATATGACCTGTTGAATAAAAAAAATGTATAATGATCTGTATCCTGGTGGCTTATAAAGATATCATCCCGCCGCCGATCCAAATATTCATAAAACCGTGTGGGACAGTGACGGGTGTCGGGGTCCCCGGTGGCCAGTACACGATGGCTTGCCTTGTTACTTCTGTCGTCAGATATTGATCGCCAGAGCTTGACTACCGCATGCCCTACTCCCTGTCTCGTAAAACGCGCGCCCAATTACAAAGCAGGGCCCGTGGGCCTTGCGTTTGTCGGAAAAACGAGGCGGAACTTATAAAGCTTGGTAAGTTCCTCGAAACTTCCACTTTCATTTCTTTGTTTATATTTTTTTTCATTTATTTTCCCAGTTTTTTTTTTTTCAGGGTTTTTCCTAATATGTAGGTCTGGACTCTCCATTCAAACACCCCCGCTCTGGGGGCCATGCCCCAGGGACCCGAAGGTCCCAGGGGTTCCACGAGGGGCTTCGGGGAGGGCCGACAGAGAGGGGGCATCAACAGGTGATAATCCTTAAAGCCTTTAAAGGTCCCAGCCTCATGGGGCGGAGGGGGGCGCGCAGGCCGTTTTGGTGGGGGCAGTGCCCCCCATGTCCCCGGGGGACCGCTTGCCCACGCCCCCCGGTTAGTCCCCCACCCCGCTGCCCCGGTCCACTCTTGTTGCTAAGATCACGAGAGCAGCCTCCACCCCCCACTCCATGCAGACATTGGCGTTCTGCAGCTGGAAATAACCCTCTTTTTGTAATGGGGGTTGGGATTAAAGGGGAATGTGAGACGAACATGTTTGATTAACAAGGTTGATTGTTTAGGAAGGCAAGCTGTAGCGTGGCCTTTCTGCCTGCCGTGGGAGTTGAAGGGAATGTTTATGTCCTGAGTTTATGAATTAGGACATGAGGTGCCAATGGTTTTTAGGCGTCCCCACTGTAGTCTGGAAAAGGTCAGGAAAAAAGCCATGTTGGGGCTTATTTTAAAAAAAAAATAGCCATTTCCCTTTTTTACTAAGGGTTCTTTTTTAGGGGGGGGGAATGCGCATTGGGGGGTGTGGGTGGGGGGTTTTTTTGGTTGTGTTGTGGTGTGTGTGTGTTGTGTTGGTGTGGTGTGGGTTGTGTTGTGGTTTTGGGTTTTTTTGGTGGGTTGTGTGGGAAAGGGGGTGGGGGGGGGGGGTTTTGTTGGGGTTTTTTTTTGTTTGGGGGGTTTTTTTTTTTTTATTTTAGTATTTGTTTGGGGGGGGTTTGGGGGGGGAAATTTGGGAAAGTTTTTTTAAAAAAAAGGGGGAAAAGGGGGGGGGGGGAAGGGGGAAAAAAAGGGGGGGGGGGGGAAAAAAAAAAAAGGGGGAAAGGGAAAGGAGGAAAAAAAGGGGGGGGGGGGGGGGGGAAAAGGGGGTTTTTTGGGGGGGGGGGGTGGTTGTTTGGGGGAAATTTAAAAAATTTTGGGGGGGGTTTTTCCCCCCCCCGGGGGGGGGTTTTTTTTTTTTATTTTCCCCCTTTTTTTTTTCCTTTTTTTTTTTCCCCGTTTTTTTCCTTTTTTTTCCCCCTTGGGTTTTTTTAAAAAACCCCCTTTTCCCCCCCCTTTTGGGAAAAAAAAAAGGGTTTTTTTCCCCCCAAAAAAAAAAACCCCCCCGTGTTTTTCGTACAAAATTTTTTTTGGGGGGGGCCCCCCCCCCCCCTGGGGGGGGGGGGGGGGGGGAAAAGGGGGGAAAAGGGGTGGGGGTTTAGGGGGAAAAATCCCTTTGGGGGGGGGGGGCCCCCAGGGCCCCCCCCCACCCCAAAGGGGCCCTTTCCCCTTTTTTTGCGCTTTGGGGGGGGGGGGTTTTTTGGGTTTCCCCCCCCCCCCCCGGGGGGTCTAAGGTTTTTTTTTTTGGTTTTTTCCCTTTTTTTTTGTTTACTTCCTTCCCCGGGTTTCTTCGGGGGGGGGGGGTGTTTTGCTTTGCCTTTCCCCCGGGAAAAATTTTGGCTTTTTCCCCCTTTCCCTTCCCTTTTTAAATTGGGTTTTTTTTTCCCGTTTGTTTTGGTTTTTTGGGGTTAACTTGACATTTATTTTTTTTTAGGGCCCTTTTCCCCCCCCGTTTTTTTATATTTTTTCCCCCAAAATTTTTTCCCCCCTTTTTCCCAATGATTTTTTTTTTTCCCGAGGTTTTTACCCTTTTTTTTGGGATAATCCCTTGTCTTAACCCCCTTTGCTTTGTTTTTTCCCCCTTTTCCCCCTTTCCCCCCCCTTTTTTACCCCCCGGAGGCCCCTCCCTGTTCCGGGGCTGCTTGGGGACTACCTGGGAAAGGGGGGACGGGCGGTTTGGTTAGGGCGGGGGACCCGGGCCCCACGTGGGCCGCTCGGGGAAGGGGGGAGGAAGGAAGTATCGGGAGATTGTCGCCGAGAAGGGGGAAGAGGAATTAAACAAAAATCTTTTAAAAAAGGATATGGGGGGACGTGCAACAACTTGGCCCCCCCCGGCGTTTCTCCGAGGGGAGCATTTCGAAAAGGTGTGGGGTGTAAGCTTTGGCCAAGGGGGACGAGAGATTAAAAAGAGTTCTGGCTTTCGGTGTCCCCCCTGACAGGTGTCCCCCCACGAAATGTCCCACTGCTTAAGGTGGGATCATTGCCTCCTAACTCCCCAGCATGATAAGTTGTGAAATTTTTAGTATTTAGAAATGTCCTTAAGCTTAAATCTTGAATCATACAAAGGATTGGTATAATGGTTTTTTATCGAAATAACGGGTGCGAATTATTTATGTTACATGGTCAATCGGGACAAAAACTAATTGCGGGGGGATCTTGAAGCAAACATTCGACCCCATTTTGGAAAATTAATTTGGCATAACCAAATTCCAGAGTCTTAATCACCCTTGATAATTTATAAATTAAAAGTTGAAAGATTATAGGCAGTGTACCGATGGAAGAATATCAAACAAGTGGTGGGAATGAACAGTTGGCATCAGGCGCAAATAAAAAGAAAAAACGATTATAGGAAAGCGGTTGCCCAAACATAAAAAACTGTGCCGGAAGGATGCCCAAGGTTTCCAATTAGCCATTTGGCCATTTTGTTTAGCTTCCCTTGAATTTTTTTTAACACGATTTTGCCCCAAACACTTTTTTCCCAATCCTTCCCCTTTGGGGGGGTTGGGGGAAATTTTTCTGGAGGGTTTTTACATGGGGAATTTTTTAAAAAAAACTGTTTATTGGGGAGATCTGTGATCCCCATTAAGCCCAGGAAAAAGAGGTTTTTCGTTGGGAATTTTTTTCCCCAAAAACCCCAAGATGGTTTATCCCCCAAGCAATTTTTTTTTTTTGGGGGATCCGGGTTATTTGGTTTTTTATTTCCTGGGGTTTTTTTTACAATTTTTGGTCTTGATAAAAAAAAAGGTTTGGTAATTTTTAAAGCAACTTCTTAAATGGGGGGGACCCGCTCTTTTTCTTGTTTTAAGGGTTATTTTTTAAAAATTTTTCCCCCAGGGGGAGGGGGTTTGTTTTTCCCAAAATCGTTAAAATCATGAAGGCGGTTTTTTTCCCCATGTAAAAAAAGGGGATTGGGGGGCTTCTCTGAGTTTTTTCCCCTTTTTTTAGGGTATTTATTTCCTACATGGCGGGTAAAAGAAAAGGGCTTATATTTTGTATGTTTTTTGTTTTTGTAAAATGGAAATTTATTGGGGGGGTTTTTTATTTTTATAAAAATTTTTTAAATTAAAAATTTTATATTTATATTAATTTATTTTATAAAAATAATATTATAATTTTTTTGGGGGGGTTTGGGGGGTGTGGGGGGGTTGTGTGGGGGGTTGTTTTGGGGGGGGTGTGTTGTTGGGGGGGGTTGTTTTGGGGGTGGTTTGTGTTTGTGTGTTGGGGGTTTGGTTTTGGGGGTTTGGGGGGGGCTTTTGCGCCCCCCCCGCGGGGAAAAATTACATTTTTTTAACACCCCCCCTTTTAATAAAAGCCTATCCCCCGCTGCTCCCCTTCCGGGTTTTTTTTTTTCCCCCCGGGGGGGCCCCAAACATTTTTCTGGGGGGGGGGGGGCCTGCCGTTTTTAAACCCCCGCCCCCCGGAGTCCCGGGACGCTCCCCCACGGGGGCCCCGTTTTTTGCCCCCCCGGGGCGGGGTCCCCATCCCTGCCGAAGGGGGGACGGGGTAAGTTTTTTTCCCCCCGACCCCCCCCCCCCTCGTGCTTTTTGCTTTCCCTGTCGAAAATAAATGGTGCGGGGTTTTTGGGGGGGAACCCGACTTTTCCCAGGGGCTTTGGGGTTTTTTGGCTGATGTTCCCCCCCCAAAATGCCAACGTGAAAATTTTTTTTAAAATTAATCAAAATTTAAATTAGCGGGAGATTTACTGTACTTTTTGGCCTTTTTTTAAGTGGGGAAACCACGTCCCCCCAAAAAGCCCCCACCCGCTTATTGGGTGGAGGTTAGAAATAGGGGGAGGGTGGCGGTTTTAAAACCCCCGGGCCGGGGGACCCTGCAGGTGCCCGGGGTTGCCAAGAGGCAACACGGTGGGGGGAGGGGGGCGTGATGGGAAGGCCATGGACGGCGGGCCCGCCCCCACCGGGCCCTGCTCGGATTCTGCCGCCAGGCAACCCCCCACGGCGCCGCTGCCTCCCAGTGCCAAGTGGCGTTCTGTGGGCCGGTTGTTGCCCCCAGGCCCCATGTCCAGGTTGAGTCGAATGGAAAGGTAAAATTTTTCCCAAAAACCCCGGTTTGTATAAATATTCCAGGGCCCTTTTCATCAACCAAGGCTTACGTTTTGTAAAAAAAAATCTTTTCTTATTTTTTATTTTGTATCCCTTTGTATTGTTATTTTAATTTTTTTTTAACCCCCTTTTAGTTTAAATATTTTGCATGTTTTCGTAGTACATTCCTCCCATTCTTTGTATCCCAAAACCAACTTTTGTTTTTCCAAAAAACTAAAAAATTTCTTTTAAACCCCCCCCCCCCTCGCCCCCCGTACTTCCCACTTGCCCTTTGGTCCTCCGGTAAAAGTTAGCCCCGGCGGAGGATTCCGTTTGACCAGGACGTGTTTTCGTTGGCGGCCAGCCTTCCTCAGAACGGGCCCCCGCGTGGTCCAGCCTCCCCCCCAAACGTCCCCACCTTTGGGCCCAGAATCGATCATTTTCTTGGGGACCCTGGAAATTGGGTAAACGCCCCATTATAATAATTTGGTGTGGGGTTTCTTTTCCCCCTTGTGTGTGGGATTTTTTTTTTTTTTTTTTTTTTTTTTCCCTCGATCTCCGTTCACCAGCTGATGTTCAACGCTACTTGTCTCCAAGGCTCTTGAAATTTTGGTTTGTTCTCCCCGTAAATGCGATTATTAGTTTTTGGTTTATATTTCGCATTACACCCCCCGAGGTCTGGCTTTTTTTTAATTACAGCAAATTATTGTAATTTGATTATAATCCCCCGTGCCTTTCCGTTCTTTGCCCACAACCCCCATTTCGGGCCCACTCCGGTAGGGGAAAAGTTCCCTCGAAGTAAAACCCCCAAAAAAACCCCAGATGGAATTTTTAGCCATCAAAAATTAATTTTCCCGTTTCCTTATTTAATTTTTTGTTTTTTTTATATTTTATTTATTTTTTACCGGCTTTTTTAAAGCATAAAATTCAAGTATGTGGGGATTATCATAGATTGCCCATCCCAACGGGAGGAAAGAGGAAAACCCGGGGGGGGGGACCCAAAAAAAAAAAAACGGCGGAGAAAAAAACCGGGGGGAACTCGTACTTTTTTTTTTTCTTGCCCAAGGAAGGGGGGGGGGAAAATTGGGGGAATATTCGTTTTTTTTTTTTAAAAAAGAATAAATTTTGGGTTTGGGAACGATTTTAGATAGATTAGATGGGCAAAAATTTTTTATATAATTTTAATATTTTAAATATTTTATAATTTTAATTTTGGGGTGGGGGTTTTTTTGCCGTGTGGGCGTTTGCGGGGGCGTGTTTTAAAGTGGTGGCCCCCCCGCGGTTTTTTGGGGAAACCCGGGTGGCTGGTTTTGTGTGGGTGTGTGTTGTTTGGGGGTGTGGGGGGGGGTGTGGGGGTTGGTGTTTTTTGTTTTGGTGGTTGTTGGTGTTTGTTGTGTGTGTGGGGGGGGGGTGTGTTGGTTTGTTTCTGGGGGGGGGGTGGTTTGGTTGGTGGTTTCGGTGTATTTGTGGGGGGGTTTGGGGTTTTGTTGGAAAAAATTTTTCCCCTTTTTGGTGTTGGGGTTTTTCCCTTTTTCCCTTTGGTTTGTTTTTTTTTTTTTTGGGGGCGTTGGGGGCCCCGGCCCCCGCAAATAAAAGGGAAAAGGATGTATTTTAAAATAGATATTAGGGAAGTGGGGGGCCCCCCCCCCAAATGAAATGGGGGAAAAAAGGAAAAATTAAAATTCGTTTTTTTAAAAAGGACCAAAACCCAAAAGGGGGCCCCAAAACTTATTAGTGGGGGATTTTTGGGGCCCCCATCCAAAAAGGAAAAAGAAAAAAGGGGAAAAAAAATTTTTGAAAGGGGTGACTATTAAGCTAAACCCCGTAGGAATTGGGGGGCATTACGAAGAAGCCGAAAAAAGGAGACCCCAAAAAGTTTTCCCCCCTTAAAAACAAAAAACCCAGGAGAGGAGGATTTAAGCTTTTATTGTTTTTAAAAACTATCGGGGCCCATGGTTCCCCCGGGAAGGAAAAAGGGGGGGGGTTTTGTTTAAGGGGGGCCCCCAAAAGGGGGGCGGAAACAAAGGGGGGTTAATTTTTTTTTTTTTTCGGGGAAAATTTTTTTTATTTAATTTAATTTTATTTTTTTTTATTTTTTTTTTTCTTTGGTTTTTCTCTTGTAGGACAAGGGGACCCGGGGCTGGACCACAGATTTTGCGAATTTTTTTTGAAAATGGGGGGGGGAGAAAAAGATTTGGGGAATTGGGGTTCTTTTGGGTCGAAAGGTGTGGAAAAAATACGGGGGTGGGCGGTTTTTTTTTTAGTTGGTAAAAAAAGCCCCCGTTTTTTCGGTGTTTCCCCGTAAATTTTTATTTAGAAATTTTCCGTCTCTTCCCCCCCGTGGGGGTTTTTAAAGGCATGAGGGGGGATTTTATAAATGTAGTTTTCTTTTTAAAATTTTTGCCTTTTGGGGGCTTTTGTTCTGGATAGGAGTGAGTTTTTCTTTTTCCTTTTTTCTTTTCCCTTTTCCTTTTTTTTCCTTTTTTTTCCCTTTTTTTTTTTGTCCCCTTTTTTTCCTTTATTTTTTTTTTTCTTTTTTTTTTTCTTTTTTTTTTTATTTTTTTCTTTTTTTTCTTTTTTCTTTTTCTTTTTCTTTTTTTTTTTCTTTTTTCCTTTTCTTTTTTTTTTTCCCCTCCTTACTTTTTTTGGGTGGGGGGGTGGGGGCGGGGGGTTTTTTGGGGTTTTGGGGGGTGGGGGGGGTTTTGGGGGTTTTGGGGGGGGGGTTTGGGGGTGGGTGGGTGGGGGG